>NW_021704139.1:29754-39220 GCF_003719485.1 Trypanosoma conorhini | reverse complement strand
GGCGCGGCCTCCTGCATCGCAGAGCCAAAAGGAAAAACAAAAGAGGAAACTACGTTTCCAAAGAGTGGAGCCTCTCTCTCTCTATATATATATATATGATGTCTTGTGCCCTTTTCCCCCTTCTTTTGTTGCTTTGATTGCCTGTGCGTTTTTTGTTTTGTTTTCCTCCTCGCCTTGTTTTGTGTGCTTTGGGCGGCTCCAACTTCTGCCCCCCTTCGCTTGTGGTGCTGCGAGAGACGGCAGGGGCGCGGAAGCGGCTAAAACACGCACGCAGGAAAAGAAAACAAAAAGACAAAAACAAACAAAACAAAAAAGAAGACACGCACACCGTCCTGCCTGATGATTTTCGTTTTTTATTTATGCGTCTCCGGGCGCCCCCCACCCGGCCGCCGCTCAGAGGAAGTCCTGCCCCATCTGCGCGAGCAGCGAGACCACCGGCTGGAAGCGGCCCTGCGCCCCGCGCACAAAGCGCTCTTCCGTCACGAGAGTCGACTGCCTCAGAAGGAACAAAAGTTCCTCGCGGAGGGCCTCGCGAAGGGCGCCGTTCGCCGTGAAGAGGAACACCTCCGCCTCCACGTCCTTCTGCACGGAGCGGTAGCCGTAGTTCGTGCTCCCGTAGGCGACGAGGTACGGCGCCTTTACGCCTTTCCCCGCCGCCTCACACGCGCCGTCGCCGTCGCCCTCCTCCGCCCGCTCGACGAACCACACGCCCTTCGCGTGAAACGTCAACCCAGCGACGCCGAACTCCCGCACCCGCACCCTGTCGGAGCAGCCGTACTCCCGCGTCAGGTAGTAAAAGGCCCGCTCCAGCTGCAGGTAAAAGTACGGGATGTACCCCGCGAAGCCCTTCGCCCCGCGCCACCCGTTCGTGGTGACGCTTGCCGTGATGAAGTCGTACCGGTTTTCACCCCCCAGCACCTCGTCCACGAACTGGGCGTAGAGGTTGAGGTAGGGGGAGGTGAGGTAGACCCGCGTCGACGCCGGGGCCTTGTGGAGCAGTTGCTGCACAACGAGAGAGTCGTGGAAGACGTTCGCACGCGCCCACTGCACCGTGGGGAAAAGGAAGGTGTCGTATTCCTCCCCCGGCGGGAGGGCCTCCGCGGCCGCAACGGCCCTGGCGGCAAACTCCGCTAGCAACTGCTTGGCGTGCACGCTGAAGGCGGCGCTCTGTGACGAGGGATCGAGGCCCGCGGCGTTGGGGAGAATAACGAGGTCGCTCTTCTTGTGCAGCGTGGAGCCGCCGCCCCGCCCGCACACCCCGTGGCCGTCGCCGTCCATCCCGCCACCGCCACCATTGCTGCTATTACTACTACTATGACTACGATTATGTTTAGCATTATTGTCCTTCTTCGCGCTAGTGTTGTTGTGACACCCGCTGGCAAACTCCATTCGACACACGACGCGGTGCGACAGGCGACAGAGTGTCTGGACGAGGTCGGAGAACCAGGCGGCGATCCGGGCGTTGTCCTCAACCACCACGTAGCGGTCCATACGCGTGGAGAAGTAGTCGTCGGAGAGGTTCGCGCCGGTCAAGATGGTGTCGCGGCCGTCAAAGCAGAAGATCTTCGTGTGCTGCACTCCAAGCGCCTCCTTCGCCCGGCCGAAGGGCGCAAACAGGCGGTTCCAACGACAAGGCGCCTGGAAGAGGAAGAGTCGCACTCGCACAAGCCCCCTGTTGTCGAGAGCGGCGCCGCCGCTGGTGGTGTGGGCGAGGGTGAGCAGCCGCTTCAGCGTGAGGAGGTTGTGGCGGTCGTGCATGCGGTTGTAGTCGAGGAGGAGGCAAATGTCAAACGGCCGTCCCACCTGTGCCACCTCCGCGACTTTGCGCTCGAGGCACGCGACGAACTGCCGCGAGAGTGGGCCGTCGCCGATGTAGAGGGCGGACATGACGATGCTGCTGCTGGCCGCCTGCACGCGTTTCTGCAGCTCCTCGAAGAAGTTTGTGGGGCCCGCCAGGATGCGCACCGACTCCGCCCGCGCGGGAAGCGCGCAGCACGTCTCCTGCAGAAACGACAGCATCTCCGCCTGCGGCGCGTCCACGGCGGAGAGAAACGGGTCCAGCGGCCGCTTGCGCCCCCGGCGCCCCGCCGGGTAGAAGAAGTCAAGGCCGCAGCCGCGGGCCCCCGCCGCCCTGCCGCCGCTTTTGCTGCCGAACAGCTGGAACGTCAGGAGGGCGGCGACCGCAAGCACGAGCACGTACGCGAGAAGAGCGACCATCCGCCGCACGCCAAAAAAAAAAAAAACCGCCTCACCGGGGTACCTACACACCTACGCCGCCACAGACCCCCCAGGGAAGTAAAGAGAGGGAGAGAGAGAGAGGGACAAATAAAAACAAACAAAAGAAAAAACAAACAACTGCAGCACTCACGCCGGAGTTCTTGTCCTGCTTCTTCTCGGCGGTGGAAAGAAGGAGGGGACGCCAAGGCCGCCCCCTCCTGCCACACACGCGCACAGACGTGTCTCGTGTATTATTGTTTCTTCTTTTGGTCCTCGTTGGCACCGCTGCGGCCCTCCCGTTGTCTTTCATGCCGCCGCGGCGACTCCACAGCCGTTTGCCACCAACAACGCCATCAGCGACTCGTAGGCGCAGTCGCCGCCGGACTTTGGGAGGCATGTAAAGGCCTCCGCGTAACTGAAGCGCACATCCACGGACCGCACGTCGCCTGGCGCTGGCGCTGCCGTGCGCCACGAGACGCACGCCGTCACGGCACGGCTCCTCGGAGAGAGCGGCCTGATGGACCCCACGGCCTCCTCGGCGTTCATGCACGTCAGGAGACTCGCGCAGTCAACGATCTGCGCGGCGAGCTCCTCTGCCGCGGTGTATCGCCTGCCACCGCTGTCGCTGGACGACGCCGACGCCGACGATGTCGCTGTTTGCCCACGTCTCTCGCGCTGAGCCTCGCACATGACACCTTCCCCTCCCTCCTATTTTTCTTCTTCGTATTTCCTCCCCACCCTCCTCGCCTGCAGTAGTGGTGAAGCAGCAAAGCCGTTCGGCCGCAGCAGAGGCGCACCTGCAGACACAGAGACGAGATCCTTCAGAACGACACCAGTCCCCTTTCCCCACCAACTCTCTCTCTCTCTCCCTCACACACACACACATAAAGAGTTAGTCTTTTTTCTTTCCCTCCTCTGCCTCCTTCTCTCATTTGTTTCCCTCCACGCCGCAAGGCATTATTTTGAAATGTGATGCTAGTGTTAGTAGTCGTGGAGTGTGGCCACTGGGTCCGCTCCTCACACCAAGGCAGGCTGTGTGAGGGGACACCGCGGCCACACCCGCCCTGCTACTCCGCTCGCGGCCCTCCCCCGCCGGGCGTTGCCGCGCCCAGCGTCGGCGCCTTTCATCCGCCACTCTCCTCGCTAACTGGCGCTCGCCGCTTGCGTCGCGCGCCCCGCGGCAGCTTTCGGGGGCGCCTGCGACTTCCGAGTGGGCTCGGCGTTCATGAGCTCTACAGGGTGCGTTGTGCAGCCGCTGAGGTCAGACGCCTTGCCGACGGCCCTGCGCGCCGCCATCGAGAGTTCCCAGTCACGGATAATCGTCGCACGACGCACACGGGAGTCGGCACAAAAGGCCTGCGTGAGCAGCCACTCGCGTGGGGCGGCGTCCTCCTCGCGCGTGAGGGAGGCTGTGGTGCGGTAGACAACGGCCGTGTTCGCAAAGACCTCCGCCGAGTACTGCGCCATGGCCTTCACAAACAGCGGGTCCTCGCGTTTTTCCTGCTGCTGAATGCGTTGCAGCAGCGTGGTGATGTCCTCCTCGAGGGCGACGGCGCTCACGCGCAGGTTCACGTGCGGTGCGGCCAAATTGACACTCACTCCGCCACCCCCGACGAGCAGCGCGGCCATTGAGCTCTGCACGCCCATCGTCACCTGCGCCTCCGACTGCGCCAGCAGCGGCGTGAAGTACCGCCGCGACGCCGCCTCGCAGGAGCCGCCAAGGCTCGCAATGACATCGAGCTCCGCCTCAAACAGCTCCCTCGCGTAGGGGTAGTCTATGAGGCGCTCCGGCTTCGAGCGGTGTGGGGTGGCCTTCAGCATCGCCGTGCCGTGAATGACTTCGCGCGCGTGCCTTATCCCCGCGGAGAGCGCGTGCTTCGCGTGCATGCGGAGCGCGACGGACTCCACCAGCGGCAGGGGCTCCTCCACGGCGACGGTGGCGACGAACGAACTCAGCGCCTCCAGACTGAAGCGCGCGCACGCCAGCTGCGAGAGTCGCTTCTGCACCGCCGGGTTGCGGACTAACAGGCCATCGTAGCGCACCGTGTGGGTGGCATGCAGGGCACAAATTTCCTCCAGCTTGCCGAGGATGCCGCTGCACACCGCGGCCGAGAGAAGGTTCTGCTCGGCGGCGAAGGCGTCCACCGCGGCGGCGGTGTCCGACACGACCGAGGCCTCTGCCTCGTTCAGCGTCACGGCGCGGATCCCAACGCCAACGACGCTGCTGCGCACCCTCTCCCCGGGCTGCTCCAGCGGCAAGGTCAACAGTAAGGCCTCCCCGCTCTCCCTCGACGCGGCAAGCCGCACAGACACCGGGGAGCTGCCCGCCTGCCCCAGTGCGAGGAACGTCCCACGCAACTTGGCACGGGCGGGGTCGCTGGCGCCCACTACAGCCCGCACCGTGTCCTGCGCCCCCGAGAGGGCGCACCACTCCCCCGCCCCGTAGGCGTCCGCCAGCCAGCCCATGCAGGGCTGCGTCATTGCCCTGGCCCGTACAGCCTCAGTCTTCGCCAACAACGCCCGACGTGCGCCCCCAGCCACCGACAGCTTGGCCCCGTCGCCGCCGCCGCTGCTCTCCTCAGCTGCGTTGCCCGCAGAAGGTTCCTGCGGCCGCTGCGACGAGAAATGCTGCAGCATTAAGAGATCCGCAAGCCGCCCCTGCCGGAGGAGCGTTGCGACGAAGTCCACGCGGTTGCGGGAAAGCAGCACGCGACGCATTTCTTTTTCGGGCCTCGGACAGAAAGAATGACACCAGCAGTAATAATGTGTTTTTTTCTTTCTGGTTTAAGCGAGCAAACAACCACAAGTAACTAAACGAATAACGCAGTGTCTCTCTTTCCCTTATTTCTTATTATTATTAACGCTCTCCCTGCCGCGTTGTTTGCAATCGGCTGGGAGACCCCTAGAGATGATTACGCGTGGCTCTGCTGCCGAGGGCGACGAAGGGGATGGGGCGGAAGAAGAACAAGAAAAAGCAGCAGCAACGGGCAGGAGTGCTTGGTGGTGGTGGTGGGCGGCGGCGGCGGCCTGAAGTGCGACCGCACGCCCCCTCCCTGCGGGGGCAGCGTGCCGTCAAGAGGCACCAAACAAAGCAAAGCCAAAACACTTTGCGGTCCGCGGGGTCAGCGGCACATCTGCATTAAAAAAACAAACAAACAAACAATAAACGACTATATAAACAATCCAACGCGGGTTGGAAGGGGGGGATGGGGGACTCGCACATCCCTCATCCTCGCCGGGGCGCCAGCGCCGTCGCACCCCGCGTGTCCGCACCGCGCGCATGCCTTTCCGTCTTCTTCCCGACTGCCAGAGGGGCGGAGGCCGGACGCCGCCGCCGATGAGGAGGAGGAGGAGGAGGAGGAGGGCGGTGTTGGTGGGCAGTGCAGCGGCGGCATGCGGCAATGCGGGCGATGGAACCCCCCGCCCCACTACCACCAAGACGTAAATATCACCGAACTGCTCTTCAGTGTGCCCGACATCGCCGCCGTCGTCGTCGCCTCCTCCCCGTTTACTTATGCCTACTCCCCTCTCCCGCTGTTCAGGCCGTCTGCGTGTGTGCGCGTTCATTCCCTGCCGTGGTCAGATGTCGTCCGTCAGGTTGAGCTTCACTTTACCGTCGCTCGTGTTGTCAAACGCCGGCTGGCCGAGGAAGGGGCACGTGGCGCAGCGGAACGCGTCTCCCTTCGCGCAGTTGCCGCAGCCACCGGTAGGCATCTCAGGCATCTCCAGCGACTTTCCCTCCGCCTGCATTTTCCTCTCCAACTCCGCCCGCCCGCAGCTGCAGTTCTTGCAGGCGCGTCGCCGCGTTGTGCAGTCCTCCCCTTTCGTGGCCTCCTTGACGACGCGGTCCTCTTCGGTGAGCAGCGCGTCCTCATCGACGGCCTGGCGCGTCTTGAGACTGAACGCCTGCGTCGTCACGGTAGACATCACCACCCCGCCCTTTTTTTTTCCTTTTTCCGTGTGTGTGTGTGCGTTTTACAGCAGAAGCTTCACTGCAGCCATGAAACAAAGAAAAAGAAAAACAGGCAGATAATATTGCGAGAGACAACACTGCAACACATCCATCCCTGGAGGCCCGTGCGCAGGTGCAGCAAGATCGGTGAAGGAGTCGGTGGGAGCGGACTTCATACACGCGTGCACGTCAACGCACCGGCATGACCATTGCCGCAATGCTCCGGCGCACCCACGCCCCAACTCCATCCTCCTCCTCCTCCCCACCGCCTGAGCTGCAGCTGCTGCGGCGTCGCAGTTGCGCCCCCTTCAGCCGCTGCGGGAGAGGTGTGTGACGACATGAGAGGCAGCAAGGGGATTCACTACGTCTCAATTAATGGCGGCGGCAGTTACAAGGGCGGCCCGGGGGAAACCCTCCGGGGCGACGGTCTTCGTCTGCGCCGGTCCTCGCCATGATGGCGAGGCCGTCGCTTTGCCGCGGTTCCTTCGCCCCCTGTCCACCGCTTCCTCCTTTAGGCTTTTAACTTATTCTTCCCGCACGACGCCCCCCACCCTCCTCCCCCCCAGTTCTCCCCCGCCGCTGCTGCGCCTGCCCGCCGTCCGCCTGCCCCCGCCTCGTGCTGCCCGGCGCGCCTGTGTCGCAGCGGACAGCGTCGCCCCCGCACGCCTCCGGCCCCTCCAGCCAAACAACACCGCGAGATAAAGACACACATAGAGAGGGAGAGAGAGAGAGAGTAAAGCCCACTTTTATTTTCTTTTTTTCTTTTGTTGCTTTGCGGCCCGCGGGGCCCTTATTCGGCGCAGGTTCCCCGCATGACGTGCGGGTGTGCGGGCGGGCGCGAAGAAGCGACAGGGCCCGGGAGACACGATAAGCTACGCGCAAATAAACTGCGTAGAGCGTGCAGTGTTTGGGGGGAGGGGGTGTACGCAGCAGGAAGGGGCGGGAAGAAGTGGGGACGGATTGAGCCACAGTTATCCCCGGCCCCCGCACGCACACGGACGCCGGCGGCAGCGGCTCCCTCTGCCCCCACTTTTATCCCCTTCTCCTTCCGTCCACGCAAGGGTGCATGCACGCAACCAACAAAGCCACAAGACTGGAAAGGAACGGCATGCCGTAAGGCGTTAGCTGCGGCGAGCACATATAGTTAGGAAAAAGAACTCACAGGTGCCGCGTGCAAATCGCCCTCATTCACGCTGCTTTGCCGCTACTCCCTCAATGCGCCTGCGCCTCCCCGCCAGGAAGACTCATGCGCACCTCTGGACCCAGCGATACACCCTCCGCAAAGTCCAGCACATCAACCTCCATGCCTTCCGCAAAGTGAAATGGGGCCGTCTGTATGCTCGGACGGTTGAAGTACCACTGAGGGCGGCTAAGACTGCCGTCGGGGTTTACCACAACGTCGCCGTCGGCGTTCGCGGCGCCGTCCGTCACCGGGACCATCCGCACTCGCTTCTGGATGATCCCGCAGTACTTGTAGAGGTCGACGATTAGCTCGCTGCAGCTGATCTCCGTCCCCCCCTGCCGCCCCCCCGTCCACGCGTACAGCTTGGGGTGAATGAAGCTTAAAATCATCAGCGGGTTCTTGTCCATCGGGCGGCCGACATTTTCGTTGATGAAGCTGCGCAGGAGACGCTTTCGCTGCGGCGTCCATTCAAACCCTTTCAGTCGTCGCACGGCGACGCGGTTGTAGCACCAGCGCTCCCCCTCGCGCCCAAAGAGGCGGTGCTTCGCCTCCACCAGCTGCACGCACTCGTGACGCACCTTCCCATCCACGTCGGGGGCGTTGATGTCAAGGTTGTCCACCGCCTCCAGCAAAATGGCCCCGCGTTTTTGTTTTCGCTGCCGCATGGAGCGCTCCCTCTGCAGCATGTCGGAAATCCTGCCAGACGGGAGCCACTGCCCGCCGCCCTTCGACGCCTCCACGGCGGTGCTGCTGGCGGGGGCAAAGCGCGGCGACGGCCAGCGCTCAAGCTGCGCCGGCTCCACCACCACCGACACGTGTGAGAACCGCAGGGCGGCGGGGCGCATGAGGCTGTACACAAACTGCGCCGTGGTGATCTTCCAGCTCGTGATGCCGGTGCCCATGAGCAACACCACGTCGCCCTCACGCAGCGTGGGCTCCACCTTCGACCACTCCTCAAGCGGGTACTCCTCGTGCGACTGGAAAAGCTGCCGCACAGACGCCTCCATCTGCCGCTCCACCACTATGCAGAGCGAAACGTAGCCAGCAAAGAGGAGTAGGGCGCTCGTTACGACAGTCAAACACTTCCGCGGAAACCGCTGGGCGAGGAAGTGGCGCCACCGCCCGCGAATTGGATGCAGCAACCATTGCGCGGACACGCCGCCGTTGCCAGCGGCTGCGCCAAGCCGTGCCCCATCGCCAACGGCAATAAAACGCCTACTCACAACACCACAACAACTACTAGGCCTACAGTGGCGGCGCAGCATCCACTGCAGCTGGCTCTGCTGCCTAACGACGAGACTCGTCCACCTCATTGGATGTGTTTAACGGTCCCCCCACGGAACGAGGACGAACTTCCCCTCCTCCTCCTCCGCCTACCGTTTTCTTTTTTTTTCTTCCCTTTTCTGTCGTGCGGGTTGCTTTGCGTCTCCGCCCCCATTCACCGCAGAAAGAGAGAGAGAGAGAGAGAGCGAGTGGCACGCGGGGGCGGCGGTGGGCAGATGCATGGCGGCTGTCCCCGGGGCGAGGGAGGCGAGGCAAGAGAGGTGCGCGGGCAGCAGGGGCGTGGGAGGGATTCACACAGCAGAAGAAAAGAAGGAGAAGAGAAAATAAAAGCCGCCGGCACACACACACACAAACACACGGGCGCAGAGAGGCAGAAATGTGTCTCCCGCGCCTCCGCCTTCCGCAACGGAGGCGGCGGCCGGGGAGAATCTCCGCCTCCTCGGCACGGACGACGCCTGCCGGCCCCCGGCGCAGGGCGCGAAAGAGGCGCCGGAAAAGTAACCGGTGAGGAGAAAAAGGATATTTCACAGAGAGGAAGAAGGCGCGAAGTAAAAACCAAAGAAACAAAACAACAACAACAACAACAACAACGAGAACATAGAAGCGAAACATAAGGCAAACAAAGTTGCGGAGTTAGTGTCGTTGTGTAGTAGAGAATAAAAACAAACAAGCAGGTGAATCAAACACACACACACACACACACACACACACACACGCATACGCATACGCAAATTGAGAGGGAAAGAAACGGCGACCGACCAAATGGCTGCGCCGGAATATAAATCAGACGCACACACACACACACATAGAGAGAGAGAGAGATAACTAGA
>NW_021704139.1:24389-28477 GCF_003719485.1 Trypanosoma conorhini | reverse complement strand
TTTGTCGCCTTTTTTCGGTTTTTTGGTTTTGGTTTTGACGCCCGCTTTCCCTCCGCCACACACACACACACAACATACACACACTGAGAGAGAGAGAGAGAGAGACAGAGAAAGAGAGATGCACAAGAAATCGCCTCCCCACCCCTGCCCGCCCCGGCGGGTCGACGGCTACTCCGCGATGTTCTCACGCAGGTAGCGCTCGATGGAGAACGGCTCGCCCCTCCACTGGCGGAAAAAGGGGTGCTCAAGCAGCTCACCGGCGGTGGGGCGCTCGGCCGCCACGGGCAGCCTACTAATGCGGATAAAGTCAATGAACTCCTCACTCAGCGGGGAGGACCGCGGGTACTTCTGCAGGTCTAACGGGGCCGCTATGCGGAACGCACGCTCAAAGGCATCCTCGCAGTCGGTTAAGTTGACGGGGTACTGGCCAACGGCGAACTCTGCCAGTGTCATCCCGACTGCCCAAATGTCGCTCGGCTTCCCATGCGGTTCTCCACGCTGTCGCTCCGGGCTCATGTACTTGTTTGTGCCGGAGCAGTGGACATTGTCGGAGGAGTTGGTGAGGCTGCCTAAGGAGAGGGGCTCCCGGAGAGGTGAGAACATCTCCCTGGTGGGTGTGCCGCAGAAAAGCTGCGCTGCGGCGGCCTTGTCGCCAGCCCTGTCGGCGCTTGCGGCGCAGCGCTGGGAGAGTCCAAAGTCGCTCAGCTTCACAATACCGTGACGGTTGACGAGGACGTTGCCGGGTTTGATGTCCCTGTGAATGTACCCGCGTTCATGCATGTGCTGCACGCCGCGCAGAAGTTGCTCGCCCACCACCGCCACCAGGCGCTCCGGCACCTCCTTGATTCCTCCCGCGTTGCCCCGATCACCCCGCGCCGCATCTTCCCCAGGCGCACCATTTTTTTGCATCCCCCCACACAATATTTTGTGCAGGTGGTCCAGGCCACCGTAGTGCATGTACTCCATCACGAGGTCAAGCGCCATGGGTTCCGCGGCGTAGAAGGCGTTGTACACTTTTACCATAAACGGGCTCCGGTACGCCAGATGCAGCACCTGCAGCTCTCGCACCCCGATGAGCTGCAGCTGACGCAGGTGGGCGGTGGATGCCAGGCGCTGCGTATTTATTCCCCCCGACGTGTTCCAGGCAAGAAATAAGGGCGAGAGGTCAATGCGCTTGACAGCCAATCGTCGCCCCGTGGGGAGGTGCTTCGCCAGAAAAATGGTCGCCGACGCCCCCTGCCCAATTTGCGACATGATCTTCAGGTCCCCGTACCTCACCGCGTTGGGCGGCAACGGGGCCGGGAGCTCAGTCCTTAAAGACATCTCCGCGTGCGACAGAAAACTTATCGCCGAGGCGTTGTCCGAGCCGCGTGTTGAGGAGAACTCCACGCTATCCGCCTCTTCGCTTCCACGGAGCGCCTCACTGCCTGTGGGAAGCGGAGGTGGAATCGCAAACCCCTTGTCTTGAAATCGCGTTCTGCTCGCAGGGTTGGAGACGTTTTGGGCGGCCGTTGGGTTGGTGTCCAGGGAGTACGTGATGGGGCTGTACGGTGTGTCAACGCTGGCGGAAAGGAGGGTAAAGGAGTTGTTGGCCTCCGGCTCCGCAGGGAAGAGCATTTTTCCTGGGAGCAGCAGCAAATTTTTGGCTCCCCGTTCCGCGGCCTGACTCTCGCCACTCTTCCAATTCCTGGAGTTCAGCAGCAGTACATTCTGCATGGTAAGACATCCCTCACCGGAGACGCGAAAGGGCCCCGCCAGCAACACGCGTCTGTCCTCCGACAAGGAGAGCAGCGGCGCCTTCTCTGGGCAAGTCCAGTTCAGCTGCTCCAGCCAACTCGCCCCGACGGAGTGCGCACGGGTGAGTCTGCCTCCCGACTGCGGCGACGGCAGGCTAGAGCTTCGCACCTGGTGCACATCGCCCTCCATCGCGCCGCCGCCTGGCGTCAATGCCAGCTCCCTTTCGTGCTGCTGCTGCGAAGGCGTTAGCGGCGGCGCCGGCATTGCGGGTGCCTGCCACCCCATCGGCATCTCACGCTGCGTCTGCGGCATGGAGGAGGCGGGTGTGGAGAAGAGCGAGGGGGGCCGCTTCTTCTCCCGCGTCCCCATGCCTATGGTGAAGCTGCTGCTTGTGCCGCCGCCCTGTGGCCCCAGCAGCAGCTTCTCACTGGCGCAGCTTGAGGTTAACCCGGCGAACCTGCGCTGCTCCGCACCGCCCTGCAGCGCGTCCCCGCCGAGGTGCTTCAGGCAGGGCGTCGACGTCGAGGCGGAGGCGACGTCCTCAACGCCGTCGCTCCCCACACGCCCCAGCAGCAGCGCGTCGGTGGTGGGCGACATTTTGCCGGGCGTCCACATTTCCCACGTCACCTACACGGCCCTTCTGCCTGCGCGTTGCGCGTGCTCGCGGCCTGTCCCCGCCGCGCGAAGGAAGCACCCGGCCCCTGCGGTGCAGCAACTAGTATAATAACCAAACAACGACGGCGCTCTTCCACCGCCCCACCCCCCTTTGCGGTCCGCACACACCGCGCTGGGGGAGAGAAACACACACAGTGTGGGGGGCCAAAGCAAAGGGAGAAGGAGCGGAGAGCGTGCGGCGGCGACAACAGAGCCTCCCTTCGCTTTCGTCACACCCACCCACGCACACAGACAGACGCCCGCACTGCGGAGGCTCACCGACGCAGCCACGGCGAGCAGCAGACACAAATCACCGCCAAAACAAACAGAAGCCAAACACCCTACGAGCCTGCTCACATAAGTTAAAAGTTCAGTCAAAAAAAAAAACGTAACTACTACAATGGGTATCGTTGTAAGCTGACAAAGTGACCGTCTCTGCACCCTCTACACATTCCTACCTCCTCTCAACTGCGGGTTTTTTTTTCTCTTTCTTCCCGCGTGGCGGCTGCCCATATTATGAGTAGCCGTAGCAGTGCTAGTAGGAGGCCGTTGGCTGGGAGAATGAGACAAAAAGAAGTAACAAAAAACACGATTGCACTCGCACTCGCGCAGCTCCCCAACGTTGCATCCTTGAAATAATAAGCAAGCGAACAAAATACTTCCGTGGAAAATAATCAGAGAGGAGAATTTCACAGAGCGCGGTGCAATCTATTGGTCTCCATCGAGTCTTACACTCGTTCCGCAGGCCTTTATACAAAAGCAAGGAGACTTACCTATTATTTACAATTCTGCAGGATCCGCTGGGCAGAATCGACGGAACTGGCAACGCGTGTGTGCTGCTGTTGCCGCCACTATGGACTACCGCAAGAAGCGGCAGCCCGGGACGTAGGCCCCACAGACGGTAAAGTCAGGAAAAAGGCGCCAGGCAGAGGCGTCGACGCTTCGCAGTTCCTGGCAGCATGCGCATAACGTAAAACAGAGGCAGGCGCAGCAGCAGTCGCCGATGATGTTGCCCCGCGTCATGTTCTTCTTGCGCAGGTTGTACCGCGTGAACCAGCGGCCGAAGGGGCAGCAGAGAATGCAGAAACAGTGGGGCCAGATCGAGCACGGGTCACCCAGGCTTGAGGCGTACAGCTTACACATGCTGAACGGGCTCAGGCAGGTCCAGTGCACAAAGCAGCAGATGACCCCCAACAGGTCCGGGTCCCCACAGCACGGCGCCAGCTTCCAGCACTCCCACAGCGACCCGGCCTTGCCCGACCACGTTAGCTGGTCCAGACCAAAGAGACCAAGCGGCAAGGTAGCCTTAATCTCCAAAAGCTGCGTGGACATTGCTTGCGGGGGTGTAGCTCAATGGTAGTAAACACGGTAATACGTAAAACTCCTCCCCCCGGCGACCATGCGTTTTGCGCACAGCAAAGGCAAAGAAACAACAAACAAAGGCAACGAGGACGATTCAAACGAGGGCACCCCTCCGCCGCCAGCACCGGCAGCAGAGAAACAAGACGCAGGGGGACGCGGCGGGGCGGGCTGCGCAGCGGCGGCAGACGCCCACAGACAAACGCAAAGAGAGAGAGAGAGAGGGTGACAATCAAGAAAAAGAAAGACACACACACACAAAAAAGGCCTTTGCATCTTCACATGCGCCACACAGCACCATGAGTTCCGACCTAAAACATGATTGCGGATGCAAACAC
>NW_021704139.1:0-24364 GCF_003719485.1 Trypanosoma conorhini | reverse complement strand
CTTCCAGCACTCCCACAGCGACCCGGCCTTGCCCGACCACGTTAGCTGGTCCAGACCAAAGAGACCAAGCGGCAAGGTAGCCTTAATCTCCAAAAGCTGCGTGGACATTGCTTGCGGGGGTGTAGCTCAATGGTAGTAAACACGGTAATACGTAAAACTCCTCCCCCCGGCGACCATGCGTTTTGCGCACAGCAAAGGCAAAGAAACAACAAACAAAGGCAACGAGGACGATTCAAACGAGGGCACCCCTCCGCCGCCAGCACCGGCAGCAGAGAAACAAGACGCAGGGGGACGCGGCGGGGCGGGCTGCGCAGCGGCGGCAGACGCCCACAGACAAACGCAAAGAGAGAAGGAGAGAGAGAGAGGGTGACAATCAAGAAAAAGAAAGACACACACAAGAAAAAAAAAGGCCTTTGCATCTTCACATGCGCCACACAGCAACGTGAGTTCCGACCTAAAACATGATTGCGGATGCAAACACACACACACACACACACACACACACACACACGTACGTTCAGGTGGACTTGCACTGACTACTTCTTCACCTTCCCGGCCTGGAGGTCGAACGGCTCGAGGGCCAGGAGAGCGCAGAGAAAGGACGTGAGCTGCAGCGTGGCAACAGAGCCGCCTTCACCGCCCTCAGGGCCACAATGCAGCGGCGCAAGCGACGGTGTGTCAAGCGGTGAGACCCCAAACAAGATGCCGGCGGCCTCACAGCCGCCTCGACGGGGTTCACTGTGTTGCAGCACGATGAGGGAGCGCACAACAAATCGTGCCGCAACACCGCGGAGGAACTCCGAGAGAAGAAGTTTCAGCAAAACAACAACCGTCAGCGACAACGCAAACATTAGCGGCGCGCGGAGCAGCATGAGCGAGGCAAAGGGGTAGACGCTCCAGAGAAGTAGCGCCGCATACGGCACAGGAATAAATCCGGTGCGCCTAACGTGCTTTGGAAAGAAACCGTCGCTCGCCGACAAGAGTGCCTTGACGTTGTCGACGTGCAGCAGCGGGTCATCCGTGCAGCGGATATGAATGTTGGCGCCGAGCCGCCAAAGCACCGTTTCCGCCGCCATGTCGAGTATCGTGAGCTGCGAGTAGCTGCGGTAGACGCTGAGGGAGATGCCGTTAAACTTCGCCACGAAGAGGTGCTTCGTGAAGTCGACGAACACCTCCGCCAGAAACACCAGGAGCATGTCGGCGATGTCCAGCACGTGAAACCGCTCATGCATGTGCTGCAGCACCATAACGAGAACAAAGAGCACAAACTTCAGACGCTCCACGGCGTCGGCCGCCGTCACCTGCAGCAGCGACTCCCGGTTGTGCTTCTTGTACGCCACCCCCTTCACCTCGCTGAGGTTGGTGCCCACCATCAGCGCGAGCAGCAGGTGACCCTCCGCGTTCACCGCGACGTTCAGCGTGACGACGGACAGCAGCAGCGTCACCGCGTGCACCGCGACACACACCACCGAAAGGACGGCGCTGCCGACGGGGAGCCACAGGGAGTGCGCCAGCACGACGCCCGGCCCCCGCCGCGGCGGTTCTTTTTTACCCCAATTTTGCACGCACATCGTCAGCACCTCAATCACCTCCTGCGAGAGCGCCGAGAGCAGCCGGTCCGCGACGTCGAGGATGTTGAAGACCATCACAAGCTTGATGAAGGAGGTGCGCCGAACCACGTGGTAGAGGTAGGCGTACAGCTGCGTCGTGTAGAGCGAGAGGGCGTAGTATGTGAGGATTCCAACGGTGATTAGCGCCAGCGCCACAACGTCGCGGCGCTCGAGGCGCGAGAAGGCCACAATGCACTTGAGGGGGAGGAGCAGCAGGGAGAGGAGGTTCTCCGCCATGCCGAGCATCGTAAGGGCGAAGTAAAACTCGATCTCCGCCAACATCTCCGGCATCCGCACAAAGTGGTCCAGGTACTCGTTGAACCTCGCGCCCTTCGGCTGTTGCGAGGCGCCCTCCGCGCCGTGCGCCGACCGCTCGCGCTCGGTTGGCCCGAATAGCCGGCAAAAAAACCACTCCCTCATCCGAGGCCCGCCCTCCTGCGAGGAGGAAGCGGAAACGATCCCACAGCGAGCGAGCGAAAAAAAAAAAAGGAGGGGGAGGGGCAGAAAGGCAGAAAGCGAAGAAGAGGAATGAAGTGGCGCACAAAGCGAGAGCACAGAGGGCGAGGCGGGCTGCAGGGGTCTGCCCGGCACACAGCGGCGTGCGCAGTACATATATTCCAGCCTGCCAGCCAGCGAAGGGGAGGAGGAGGAGGAGGAGGAGGAATCAAGCAAACGTAAACGAAAGTAAAAAAAAAACAATAAACAATAAACAATAAAAAAAACAACAAACAAAAAAATATATTTAGTATCAATACGATACGGCAACGTGCGTCACCCAGTTATCTTCAGAGTGCCAACTGCTCCTGCAGTTTTGCCACCACGTGGGCAAACTCTCCGTCCCCCAGCTTTTGCCCCTTCTTCGCACTGCGGCGCTCCTTCTTGACCATGTCCTGCACCGACCTGCGGAGGCGTTCAACGAACGGAACAAGCTGAGAAAAGATATCCTCCGGCCTCTTCTTCGCATCAACTATCCCAAAGTACCGTAGAAAGTTTATTCTTGTGCTATCAAGACGGCTGTAGTGCTGCTTTAGCTCTTGTAACTCCCCCGTCACCCGCATTGTGAACTCCACAGCAAAGGGAATAAACGGGTCCTCCGCATCCGTGCCCAGCTCAACCAGTTTCTTCTTCACAGAGGTGCAGTGGTTCTGGAACATCTGCACCGCCTTCTCCGCCTCCTGCATGGCCATCTCCACGTCTCCCCAACTGATTTGCATCACACTTGCGGTTAATACGGGTTTCATCTCATCAATAAGGTGCAGTGCCTCCGGGTGACGCAACTTCACGGTGCCAACAAGGTACGTAAAGAGTGACGACTTCCCCTTGTTGTCCTTCGTCAACTCCAGTTTATCTAGGAGGTTTAGATTCACTGCACCGGCATTGCCTCTGCGTGCATCTCCGTAATTCATCATATTACCAAAACTTAGCAGCAGACCAAGATAGTACGGCAGGTGCTTACTGCTCAGGACAGCCGCCATACTGTCCTGCAGGCGATGCATTGGTTTCAATACCGCCTGACGACTCTCTTCCCATTCCATTGAAAAGAGCCACGCAGAGACGCGGCGCTTAAACTCCGGCATGGTAGTCATCATTGCCATGTACTTTTCCTGCGGCTCATACTCCTCTTCGGGTTTCTTGTTGGCGTTTTTGAGAAACTCCGCGCGCACCTCATTCGTCGGGGCCTGCGCCAGCATGGCAGTCAGCATCTCACGCGAAAGCACACTCGCGTCCAAGTCAAGCAAGGCACGCTGCACGTTGGGAATACTTGGAAGCTTATGAAGCACAATGGAAAGGTTGCGATGCAACTCCTCCCGCAAGAGAAGAACCTTCTGGGGCTTTGGCGGGGCGACAGGTTTGGCCTCCACCTCCTTCTGCGAGAAGAGCTGCTCAAACTCTGTGTAGTCAAAGCTGGTGTCGTACAGCGTGCCTGCGTTGAGCAGAGACCACACGGACTCCACGTTGTCGGGAATGGCAATTTTTTCCCAGTGCAGCGGTTTCATTCGCTTTGTCGGCGCGGGACCCTTGAAGAAGACTCGCGACGGCGCCACGGATGCTGTTGGTGCGGCAGGTCCAGAAGCAGCGGGTCTTCCACCAGGCGCCTTCTTTGCCCCCAGGAGCGGCGGCGGCGGCGGCGGCGGTGGCGCCCCTTTTCTCCCGCCTGCGGGTGGAGGCGGCGGTGGCGGCGGCGGCGCACTTTTTTTCCCTTCTGCAGGTGGAGTTTGTGGCGGCGGCGGCGGCGGCTGCGGCGGTGGTGGTGGTGGTGGTGGTGGTGGTGGTGCCTTCCCGCCGTTGGGCGCAATGGGCCGCTGCGCCGCACTGTTTTCAGCCGTTTCGTCGCCGTCGTCGTCTTCGGGCGGCGGGGCGTCGCTCTCGTCACTCGGCGGCGGCAGCATGTCGTCCTCGTCGTCCTCGTCGGGGGGCGCGGGGGGTTCGTCGGCGTCGGCGTTCGGCCGGGCACTGAACATCCGCGACAGCGCAGGGCGGATGTCGCTGGCGGTGACAAACTTCTCCAACAACGCCGTGCGTGCGGCGCCGATGTCGCGCTGCGCGGCGGCGACGTCGATGGGCTCCATCCTGCCGGACGCCATACGCTCGAGGTGCAACCCGCCGCCTGCGCGGAAGCGGCGCGCCGGGTGGTAGTTGGCGGAGGTGTGCTGCGTGAGGAGGCTCATGGCACGCACCGTCTCCTGCGCGCGCTCGAGCTCCTGCTTCAGCAAGCGCACTTTTGCCTGCTGCTGCTGGAAGACGTACAGGGCGTCCATGGCGGCGTCGCACTTGCGCTTTGCCTCCTCGTACTGCCGTCGGTACTTGCCCGCCTCCTCCCAGCTGCGCGGGATGGTGTAGGCGGAGAGGCGCTGGAAGCTGGCCAGCTGCTTCGCCACGTCGACGTCCTCAATCGCGGTCAGGCGCTTCAGCAGCGACACGATGCCGCACTCCTTCCAGCGGAAAACGAGCTTCTTCGCCTTCAGCTCGGACGCCTCCTTCTTCTTCTTGAGAAGAATGTTCATAAAGAGCAGCGTCTTGTGCGTCGCAAGGAGGTCGTCGCCGCTCAAGAGTGGGACAAGCGGGGCGTAGGGAAGCACCCCCACACCGATGCGCTTCTTTGCCGCCTGGTTGATCATCTTGTGGCCGCCCTCCACCATGCCGCAAATCACAATGAGGGTCTCGAGCGTGGGCTTCGCAATGTTCAGCGGCACCAGCCCGCCGTCGGGGGGCGGCACCAGCAGGCCGTAAATGCGCTCCACGAGCTCAGGGGTTTCGGCTATTTGCTCCACCGCGTTCACGTACACGAGGAGGTTGCGCAGGACGCTCAGCATCGCCGCCTGCAGGTTGCCACTCGCCGTCTTAATCTGGTGCAGGAGGATGTTCAGCCCATCCTCCTCAAGGAACTGCTCGCCAAACTCGGCGCTCTGCACGAGGGTGTTAAGCTCCAGCACCAGCCTGCGCTTCCGCTGCCCCTGGTTGTCCTCGTACAGCAGTATGTCGATAGCGTCCCGCACGGAGGCGCCGCCGCCGGCGGGTCCCCCGACGGGAGAGAGAGGGGCGGCGCTCGTGGCGGCCATTGCACTGGCTACACGTCAACTTGCCGCACTGCAAGCCGTCAGAAGCGGGAACACACATACAGAAAAAGAAAAGGAAAAAAAAAAGAAGAGCTGGTCACGGCAAAACAACAAAACACCCATAGACGTAGGCGCATGCACGCACACGTACTTGCTCGCATTGGTGAAGGGGCACCGTTTCTCTCGCCACCCACCCGCGCGCGCACGGCATCCAACCACGTGCACCCCCCGCTCCCCGCAAGCGGACGAAAAGGAAGGATGACATGAACCCGGGTTTCGCACACCTTCGCCCCTTCCTGCGGCACCACGGCGGGGAGTCTCACACCGGGAGTTCAATCCGCTTCGAGAGTTCCGGGGCCGCCGAGGCGGTCTCCCGCAGCCGCGAGTTGAGCGCCGCCAGGGCGATGGAGCGGCGCCGTTCCGCGTCCTCCTCCGTGGAGCCCGGCAGCAGCGGAAGGTTGGCGGCGCCGCGCAGCACCGGGACCGACACCGCGGCCTCCATCTCGGCTGGCTTTTGGCCGGCCTCGCCGCCGCGCCGCCGGCTGACGCCGAGGCACGAGGACAGTCTTGCGGCGATGGGGTGAAGCAGCACGCCAAACGCCACCGGCGCCTCCACGCGGAACACTGACTGGAGCCTCCAGGAGACGCAGAGCGCCAGGAATGCGGGTACAAAGACGCTGCCTGGGAAGATTCGCCCACTATCTACATCCTCCTCAGTTACGCTGTGACGGCCACGAAACAGCAGGTCAACGGCCAGCGCAAGGGCGAGCAGCATCGTGGGCAGGTGCCGCCGCTGCAGCTGCGAGGGCAACACGCCTGGTAGGGCACTCGTCACCGGTGAGGCCGCAACCCAAGGGACGAGCAGTGCCGCAGCCGGAGACCACACGCCGCAGAAGCACTGCAGGAACCATGAAAACCCCACGAGTTGCATCAGTGCGCTCGAGACAAGCAGCAGGCCCGCGGTTCCAACTCCTGTCACCATAATCAGCTGTAGAAACGCGACGGTGCCCAGGGCGGCCTCCACCGCCGCACCAACACTGAGCATGTAGGCGACGCCAAGCGCGCAGAGGATAACATTGGACTCCACGAAGATGTAGCTGAAAATATTCCACGGGTAGCTGTGCACGGAGAAGGTGTACGCCGGAATGAGGCCAAAGACGCGCGGGACGCTCGTCGACCACTGGCTGAGCGCAGCGGTCACGCAGAGAGAGACGGCGATAGCCCTGCAGACGGCGCCACCAGCCGGCATGCTCACGCTCCTTACAGAAGCGGCGGAGATTCACAAAAGAGGAGGAAACAGGAAAGAGAAATAAAATTCGCGTTGAAAAAGAAAAGAAAAAGAAAAAGAAAAAACAAAGGAGGAACAAAAACAAGAGCAACAGCGACAACGAAAATGTCCATGTGTGTGCTTTTGCGGATTTGGGTCGGAGAGGCAAAGAGAACAATTGCGAACCCGCCTGGGAGGCAAAGGAGCACCCACTCAAACTACAACAAGAAAAACGACAAAAACCCAATAATCCCCACGTGGACGAACGGCCACCAAGTCAAAATACATTTTGCGTGCCTGCGTGCGCGTTAGCGCGCCTAATACGTTCCATTCCCCAGCACCGCGACGGAGGAGGCGGAGAAGATGCCCCCGTTTCCGTAAACAATGGCCCGCTTCGGGGGCGGCCAGATTTGACGGCTGCCGGCGGTGCAGGCCATTTGCGCGATGGCCTCAGTGACGTTGTACATCGCGGGAACCTCCCACGGGGCCCCAAAGCACTGCAGCCCCCCGTGCGTGTTGATGCGAAAAGTGGCGGCGCTGACGACGCCAGGGGTTTTCAGCATTTCATTGTACGCGGCCTCCACGAACTCCCCGCCCTGCCCAATCGGGCAGAGGCCCACCGCCTCAATCGCGCGTATCAGACAAATGGGAAAGCAGTCGTAGAGGCCAAAAAAATCAATGTCCTTCAGGCCCAACTGGGCGGTGCCAAGGGCCAGTTTGACTGCCCGCTCGCAGGAGAAGAGCTCCGGAGTGATGTCGTCGAGGGCGGGGGGAAAGAGCGGGCCGGAGGCCTCGCCGACGCTCACGACGACCGGCTTTGACCGGTCCAACTTGTGCCGTGCGAAGTAGCGGGCGTAGTGCAGCTCGCTGGAGAGGATGAGAGCCACGGCGCCGTCAGCACGCCGCGCACATTCCAGCAGGTTGGTGACGGGGGCAACCTGGCGGGAGCGCAGCACTTCATCCAGGGTGTAGGGCGCACGGCACATGGCGTCCGGGTGGCGCGCCGCCATGCAGCTCATCAACACCGGCACCATCGCGAGTTGCTCCCGCTTGAGGCCGTAGCGCCGCATGTACCACTGGGCGTACCGATCGTACCCACGCGGTATGCAGGGCTTCGCGAGGTCGCCGCCCGCCACACTCGCATTCGAGCGCTCAGCAAATGTGCTGCTGCAGAGGCTTAACACGGCGTCTGACGCAACGATGGCGACGTTGCGTGCCCAGCCATTTCTAATGAAGTTGGTGGCCGTGCCCAGCGCCGTGATGGGGCCGGCGCCGCCCGTGTCAATGGTGCGCAGAATCAGCTCCTTGTTCGCCCGCACAAGCCCGGAGACGGTGGCGAGGTGGTGAGCCTGCATAAACTGGGGAGAGGCCAGCGACGGGATCGCCACGAGGCCGTCCAGCTCACGCATCTCCAGGTTGGCGTCGGCGAGCGCCGCGCGGAGGGCCTCAACGGCGAGCGCAGAGGTGGATTTCCCGAGCCGTCCGACGGGGGTGCGGCCGACGCCAACGATGCGGACGACCTGCAACGACATGGAGAGGCGGTCTGCAAATATATATATATATAAGAATGAATAAGACACGCAAGAAACGCCTTTCCACTGAGCCTTTCCGCAGCCCACACAGAGAAGCAGGGAAAGGGCGAGGGGAGAAAGCAGTGAGCGCAGGGGACGAGCAGACAAGAGAGACGCCACGCGCGCTGACGAACGCACGGCGGCAGCACCCCTCCCCCCCCCCCCCCCCCCAGCGCGGTTTTACTTGCAGTTCACTTCGTTGGCCCGCCGCGCCCGGCGGGGGGAAGCGGGGGCGTGGGCGAATGTTTTTTTGTTTTCAGTCCTTGCAGAGAAGCAAACAGAAGCCTCCACGAGGATGGCACAGAACGAGGCAACAGCGTTTCCCTCAGGGGCCCAGCGTCGGAACAGCAGCAACAGCCGTCGGAGAGCATTCGCCTTCGCAGCAACAACAAAAAAAAACAAACACACACAATGGCCTCCGTCCCCACTACCCCTTTTAGTTGCCGCTGGCCGCCGCGACCGGCGGCGGCGGCGGCGGCGGAAGAGAAGGGGGCGTGCATGAAAGTCCTCCCTGGGGAGCTCCCGTCAACCCGCAGCCGCGTGAGCTACGCGATCCAGCCGCTTGCCGCAACAAACCACCCCGCCGCATCCTCCGCGCCCTCCTTTGCGAGCGAAATGTACGACACCAGCGCCTGGCCAGCGGTCAGGGCGCGCACAGGCTCCTCAAAGCGGACCGTTGCGCGGGCCACGCGAACGCGGTCCTCCGACTCCTCCGCATCGCCCCACGCAAAACAAAGTTCCGCCGGGCGCAAAGGCTCCTGGTGCCGTGCGCAGCAGCGACACCGCAGCCGCACCTCACCAGCTGCTTGCTGGGCAAGCCACCGTGGGTGCAGCGGCAGCGCGACGTCGCGAAGCTGCGCCACCGTCGCGTAGAGCAGCGGATGGTCCCAGCGGTCCACCAGCCACACCGTGCGCAACTGCCGCGCGTACCCCCAATCATCGTGGCAGCTGCTTTCGTCATTTGCGGCTCCACTGGGGGAAAATAGATCCTTTCGCTGCACATAGTACCGCGCCAGTTTCCCGCCCTCGCCGCTTCCCCGGACCAGCTGTCCCAGCGTCAGGCTGTACGCGGGAAGCAGCGGCCCGCCCCCCTCTCCCCGCAGCGCCAACTCCGATGCCTCCACGACGGCGCCGGTTTCGGCATTCATGAATGTCGTCCGTCTGCCGGCGGCCGTGAGTCGCTGCAGGGCGGCGCTGTCTGGGGCGATGTATTCCCCCAGGAAGGAGCGGAATCCACTGACGCAGCTGCCGGCACGCCTGCCATCGTCTTTTCCAATTTTTTTGTAGTGCTCACCCACGAAACACAGCCCTGTGCTCGTCTTTTTTGCGCTCACCCGCTTCATGCCAAAGTGGTCTGCCACTGCCCGCACCTCCGCCTTCCGCGCAAAGACATGCCCCAATGGGAAGATTGCCCTCAGCGCCTGTTTTGTTGAAAGGCGTGAGAGAAACACCGTCTGGTCATTGAGGTCATTTCCCGCAGAGAACGGCCTGGCGATCACCCGCGCCTCTGCGGCTGCCCCACTGCTGCCACACAAGCGGGGAGCGGCGACGGTGCGGGCGTAGTGGCCCGTTGCAAGATAATCCGCCCTTCCTGCGGCGAGTAGGGCGTCAAGGAGTGCCTGAAACTTCACTTCCTCGTTGCACAAGACATCCACATTGAGCGTCTCCCCACGCGCGTAGGCGTGCAGCATGGGCTGGAAGCACCTCTCCACGTAACAGGCGCTATAGTTGTGCAGCGGCAACATCTCCCCCTGACGAAGAAGGCCTAACAGGCGAGCAACATCCGTCGCGTCGTGGTAGTCCTGCTGCGCCGCCTCACACCAGCGTCGGCCAGCGCCGTCGCCTTCTGAAGCGTCCTCCCAGTTTCTCATAAAGAGCGGGAAGTAGCGGACTGCCGCTGCAGGGTTGTGAGCAGTCCCTGCTGTTGCGGCGGCACAGGCGACAACCTCAGACCACGGCCGCCGCTGCTCGAGCGCCCCAACCACCTCGCGCAGCGCCAGGGGACGCCTCGTCCTCCACAGCGCCTCCACATCAGCCCAACGCGGCACGCACCGGCGCAGGAACAGCGCCGCAACCGCACTGTCGACACCGCCCGAGAGGGCGACTGCCACCCGCACGGATGCGATGGACATTTGCGATTGCTCCTTGCGTCTGCTTACGCCTTCCCACGCAGTCACAGCAGAACGTCTGTTGCACGCCGCAGCAGACGATCAGCATCTCGCAGACGACAAGAAGAAAAGGCAGCAGCAGCAGAAGCAGCCGACATCGTTGACCGCACACCAGAAAGGGACAAGGGGCAAAAACCGGGTAATAGACATCCGGTGAGAGCGAGCAGCTGCAGTCAAGCTTCAGAGAACACTCAGGGCACACGCACACACGCACAATGAAAAGACACGCCACCACCGTCCCTTTTTTGATTTCCATGACTGAGGGCATAAAAGGAGGTGGGGGGAGAAGGAAAAAGGAAAAGGAAAAAAAGGAACGAACAGTGGAGACGGGTCAAGTAGCTATATGTAAACTTCCTTTTCGTTTTCTCTTCCTTCCTCACTTATCCATTAATTATGATTTAACGGCCACTTTGCTGCCTCACCCTTCTTCTCTGCATATATTTTTATGTGGGGGCTCTTGCAAAGTCTCGGACGGAAGCGGCTCCGCTAGTTTTTCCTTGTCATGCTCATATACCGAAATATACCACACCAAGTAGTCGCGGACCGCCACGATGACTGCCCCAGCCGTGATCGCCAAGAGCCGCACGAGGCCTTGAAACACCTCGGGACTCCCCGCGACTGCCTGCAGCTGATCGCGCTGCGTGCTCGTCAGCACAGACGTCGTGGCATTGGTCTGTTGCAGGATGGTCTTCACCCAGTGTGCCACCACGGAGGAGAGCTCCTGGTACATCCCCACGTTGCAGCTGCGTATGTGCTGCTGCTCCTGCGGGCTAAGACGCTGCATCGCCGCCGTTTCTGCGGCGCCCTCCACCATCTTTTGCGCCTCGCGAACGCTGAGGGCGGAGGTCTGCACCGTCGCCGTGATGCGCAGAACCTCCCCGAAGACGTCGCGGAGTTCTGGGACGTCAATGCAGAGCGCGAGCGCAAGAAAGGCGTTCAGTCCTCCCCGGATGGCGGCATGGGGAAGCAGGGCGTTGCTTTTGGAGATGGACGGTGCATCGCGCCCTTTTTGGGTTGCCCGCATCACAAACTGCTCCATCTCCGCCACGTTGTTCACGCGCCAGAGGACGGCGAAGAAAACACCCACGGCCTCCTGCACCAACTCCTTCAGCAGCCTGTGGTCCGCAGGCGGGGGCGTCCACACCCCCGACCCAGGCTGCTGCTTCTCCAGCGTTTCTGCGTCACCTTCTTGCTGCTGCTGCTGCTGCTGCGGAGAGTGCCGTGTCGGGGTGCCGTTCTCCGGCCCCAAGGCGGCGGGAGGGAGAGCGGCCAGGACCTTTGGCAGCGGCGAGAGCAGCTGCGCCATCAGTGCGCAGTACTCCACCAGCTGCTCATCCGTCGCCACCTCCCCCAGTGGGGAGAACCAGCTGCTGCGCATCAATTGGGTGAGTTCCTCGGGCTCCACGCGGGCGTCCACCCGCTCCGTGACACCAAGCGTCGCAATTTGTCGGCTCCCTGTCACCTCATACGCTTCTGCGGTCCACAGTGCCTGAACGGCCGCCGCGGCCGCCCGCATGTACGCCGCAAGAGCGGCCGACTTCTCCTCCTGCACCCACTGGCGCCCGGCGTGGTCGGCGTCGTCAGGGACTATGAACCGCGCTGGAATACGCAGCGCAAACAGAAGCAGACTGACACACTCAGCGACGAGGCGGCTGCTGCCGTTGCAGGACTCCCTCCCATCGACGCTTTGGCGCGTGGCACAGAGCGTGGCGGCGTGCATGAGGAAGTGCACGGCGGTGGTACGAATCTGGAAGGAGGAGCGCGGCGAGACTACTAGGGGAACCAGGCAGTGCTTCAGCACGATTTCCGCCAGGGCATCCACGTGCCCGAGTGGCGCCTCCGAGAGCATCTCCTGCGACATGAAGTTTAGCGCAAGGGAAAGGGTGGCACGGAAGGCGGTGGGCGAACACCTGCGCATGGCGATGGCCGTATCGAGGTCAAAGAGGGTGTGGCTCACGCAAATTGGGTCCATCATGGACGGCGTGTACTCCGGCGTCGCGTGGCCCAAGGCGGCCTCCAGCACGGCGTCGGAAAGGTGCACGGCGAGGTGCAGCAGCTGGGAGGGCTCCAGCTGCACCACCAGCGCACGCAGGGCAGTGATCACGTCTATTCGCGTCTGTTGCGCATGGCAGCAGAGAAGCAGACTCATGCGCTCCAGCGAGTGGAGGACGAGCACGTCCGGCCTCCGCTGCAAGCTTTCCACAAGGCGCTGCAGAAGAAGTGCGCTGGGCTCCGCGAGAGAATCAAACTCCGCCACGTGAGCTGCAGCAGCGCAGGGCGGCAGCTCTAGTTCCGAAGCAGTCGCCCCATCCCGATTCAGCGCGGTGGTGCAAATGGTAGAAAACTGTGCCAAACACGACTGCGCGCTGTCAACGTCGCTGCACATGCCTCCGACGTACGACACGTTCAGCAGAAGCATGAGCAGAATATTGCGGACACTCTCCCGCAGCTGGAGGTCGCCCCTCGTGCCTCCAGTTCCACAGCCGAGAACGACAAGCTTGCGAAGAATGTGCACGGCGAGGCTACACGTCTCTGTTCCCACACTGTCCTTGTCAGACAGGGCGCGCGCGACGGGCTGCAGCAACCGCAGCCATATCCGTGCCATGAGGTAAAGCGTGTGGGCGGGAAACCCCATCGATCTCCCCCTGGCTGAGCCCACCTTGTGCAGCGTGCGAGCGATGAGCTCCTTCACACCCTGCAACACGTGCATGCGCACCTCCGCCGAGGCCCCGCACCGTTCATAGCAGCTCTCAAAAAAGGAAAAACAGTTGGTGACTTCAGAGTGCAAGCCAACCCTCTCCGACCGCGCCTCACAGATGCATGAGCTCCAGACGGTGTTGAGAACATCAACGACAAACTCAACCACAAGGCGCATGTACTCGTCGC
Source organism: Trypanosoma conorhini (assembly GCF_003719485.1). Lineage (NCBI taxonomy): Eukaryota > Euglenozoa > Kinetoplastea > Trypanosomatida > Trypanosomatidae > Trypanosoma > Trypanosoma conorhini. The sequence goes on along the minus strand of NW_021704139.1, from coordinate 11,305 downwards.
CCTTTCCACGCCGCGCCTCCACGACATCGACGAGCGTAGGAGCCACGATGCCGCTAAAGTCACGCACATTGATGAAGTTCGTCACGACCTCCCCTGGCTCCTGTTCGTGCGAGATGAGCGAGTACCCGAGGAAGCGCCGCAGCACGTAAAATGCAGCGGAGAGCGTCTTATCATCGGCGCTAGTGTCCTGCAGAACTGTGGGGGCGCCCTGCAGCACCTCTTGCACAGCCCTGGTAAAGGCAACAGGCGCAACTGAAGATGTCCCCGCGCGGCCACCCTCGCAGGATTCACGCGTGAACTCTTCCACGCGGCCAAACACCGTTTCCGCCTCAACAACCAGCGTCTGCTGCCGGTTTCGTATATCCATCAACAACTCCACCACGGGCACCCAACACGTCGCGGAGAAAGAGACGCTATGGGGCGAGGCTGCGACTTCAAGGACACTCCTGCGGCACACATCACGCATAGGCCCATATGAAGCCATGCGCAGCAGCGCCAGCTGCGACACGCCACACTCCGTCTGCAGGCCAAAGGCGGCAGCCACGAGGAAACTGCTCCGGAGGCCCATCACGCAGAGCATCAAGGCCTCCTCTGGCACTTTGGCTCCATGCACAGCAACGCCAAAGACGGCGCAGAGTGAGGGCCATGCGCTGAGAAACAAATCTTGCGCGACGCAGCACCAACACGTCGATGTCGTCTCCTCCAAGTTGGTGTCGCTACTACTGTGGCGGTAGACCAACTCACGGGTCTCGCTGAGAAGGCGCTGCCGCACGACGCCAAACGCCAATTCGCGGCGCTCTTCAAGAGAAAAAAAGATGGAGTCCATTTTACCCGGAAACGGCACCGCTGCGTACCGCACCCCGCTACTCATTCCTGCCGACCAGAACCCCTTCATGCTGGAGAGCGAGTGCAGGTGCACCTCATGAAAGATGTTCTTTATGAAATGCTCCGGAAAATCCTTCCCCTCGTTGCACCCCCGCAGTTGGGCGTAGAAGCTGGAATCTGTCATTTTCGCGGACGCGACGTGCGGATTGTGCAGGTTTGTGTTTAGCATAATTACAGCAACGCCCGCAATAAAGCACGCGTTTTCGGATTCAAACGGAAATGTCTCGGCATCCACACCCTCAACTGAGTTCAGCTTAAAGTACGCGCTGCAGAAAAACTCAAGCAGCCGTTCAATGCGCTGTCCCTCCTTCGGCAGCTGCAGCAGGTTGAATAGCTTCCGCATTGCCCCCACGAGGCTTCTACCGGCAACCGGCAAGGACTCCATAAAGACCCGACACACCTGCAACGGAAGCACCGCCGGGGATGAGAGAAACTCCGCAACCGACTCCGGATTTAGCGAGGGCGTCTCCATCAGAAATTGCGCTATGCGATGTACTTTTTCGTCCGTCGCGGCGGAGGCCGGTGGTGGGATGTGCTGATGCGCCCAATTCTTCTCAGCCATGTTCTTGTACCCGACTGGGTGCATTTCGTCATCGGCGACGTCGAACAACTTTTTTATCCCCTTCACGGGAGAGCTGTTGAAGACGTCAACCGCCCGCTGCTCCTCCAGCTTCTTGTCGCGGTTTGGCAGTCTCGCGTAGACCCTGCCGCCCGCGGCACCACCGTCCTGCGGGATGTGCGTCGAGAGCAGTTCCACCGCCAGCGAAAGCCCTTGGAGGGCGATAAATGGAAGGCTCTTCCGCGGCGCGGCTGGTTCCTGGCCGCCGCTTCTCGTGTCCTTTTCGTCGGTGAAGTCCTCTGGGGCGGCGCAGCGCACCGCCTTCGAAAGCGTCGCAAAGGCCTGCTGTACAACATTCAGTTGGTGCCAGCGGACGTTCAGGTCAAAGCGCTGGTAAAGGCGCAGCAGCAGCGATGGCCGCCCGGCGTCGCCCGCGGGGGCGAAGAAGGTGCTGATGACGTGTCGAAGGAGCAGCCGACGCATCCCGTGCGGGGTGCTGTCCGACTCCAGCAGCCCAAAGACCCCGCTTGTGTACACAAACCCCACCTCCGAGCCAAGGCACTCGGGGCACCCCGCCGTGATCCGCTGCAGCGTCTCGAGGCCGGCCTCCAACACCGCCGGCTCCAGCGCCACGAGGCAATTCAGGATGCCTTCCGCTATGCGCTTCCTCCAGGCAGAGCACCCAAGCACGTGCCGAAACTCCTCCATGTCTGCGTCCATCAAACCCTTCACAGTGTCGTTCAGGACCCGCACGGCCACAAGTTGCCCTTCATTCTGGTCCCCGCAATGCTCCGCGACGCACGCAGTGAACTCGGGCGAAAATGCCACGGGAAACACCGCGTCCACGACGCAGCAGGCTGCGTGGTAAGAAAGTGGGTGCGTGATTTCCGCACCGTCACAGTCCGGAAACGGCTCCGACCGCAGGAGGCCGGTGTAAAGGGAGCGTTCCGGGGCGACCTCCGGCACCCGTTCCCTCCCAGCGTTGTCCCCCGATGACGGCTGCCGCCTCCGTTGCTTCAACAACGACGTAGGTGTCACCCACTGCGCCAAAGCAAAGACGTTTGTGCACACGTCGCTCTTGAGGCCCCGTTCCTCCGGCGAGGACACGGCCTCCTTCACCGCGGCAACCGACAACAGGTATCGCACACTGGGACGGACAAGACTCATGAGGTGCTCGATGCTGGCGAGCAAAGAGGGCCCCAGGCGAAGCCATAGTTCATGTGCCCGCCGCTGAGCTCCTTGCTGAATCTTTGCCGCGTCCAGAGGCGGCGCATCGGGGTCCCTGTCATCGGCCCCCAGCGCGCGCAGATGACGCAGCTCCCCGCGCAGGGACCGATACACGAAGAGGGTAACACACTGACGGAGCTGCTTTAGAACATCCACGCAAACCTGCGCCGCAAACCGCATCGAAAGGGCGTCCGTGGGAGCCGTCAACAGCTCAAGGCACTTCATCACCGCGTTGGTAGCAATCCGAATGTCACGCGAAAGATGTATAAAAAATGACGCAGATGGAAGTCCGTTATCCTCCCCGTTTGACTTTGGAGTCAATTCCACTGCCTCCTGCGTTTCGCCATAGACTTGACGCAGGACCTGTTGAAGGGCACAAGTAATGATAGAAAAGCAGCGAACCATGACGAGACGTGCTGCGTTACGTCCTATGCTGCGCAGCTTCACGATTTCCTGCAGACCGCTAGAGAAGAGCATGCCAAGAAACTCCGCGAAATCCTCTAGGTTTCGCGACTCAAAATCGCTGGACAACGCAAACGCGCTGCTTCCCGAGCCGCGAAGCACCATGTTGCTCCCGCTGCTCCCCATGTCCACCGTGAAGGAGGAGAGCGCATCCCCACGAGGCGATCGAGTGGTCGCAACTGCCGTGCCCGACGTCGACGCGGAAGCCGCCCGCGGCAGAGTGACCGGGCTTCTGCCGCTGCTACTGTTTCTGCTCCCGCCGTCGATCACCCCGTCCACGTCCAGCGAGTTTGACGGAGGCGGGTCTTGTTCGTGCGATGGTGCGGCGGAGGCGTCGAGGGCGGGGCTGCAAATGGAAGGGCGCGGCGCCCCCACCTCGCCCACCTCACGCACCCACGCCTCCAGGCCCAGCTGCAGGTCCTGCTGCCTGCCCTTCTGGTTCCCCTTCACAATGTTTTTGGCCTGCGTGAGCAGCGACCGCAGCTGCACCAAAAACGCGGCGCGGTTTTCCAGATCCGCCGCCAGCTTCGGCGAGACACGCTGCATGACCAAAGTTCCTCGCGCCTTTTTTGAAGGAATGCAAAGCAAAGAGAATAACAATCAAACAAAAAAAAACGGGACTGAAACGAGAGGCAAAATGAGACTCCGTGAATGTTTGTGGGATGAGTTATCCACCGCCTGGCGCCGATCCTGGCAAAGGCGCAGAAAGAGAAGACAGGCGGCAAGCGCACGAGCGAGGGAGAGGGAAAGAGAGCCACAAAGAGCCACAGAGAGACACAGACAAGGCAATAAGACATGCAACAGTGAGGGAGGGGGCGCAACTACTGGGAAAACACTTCGCCAGCGCACTCCAGAAAGCGCGCGGGGAGGTGCTTCTTCTCGCGGGGGTCACTGCGGTGGCCGTGGTGGTAGCCGAGCTTCTGCCTCATCACGGACATAAACTCCTCGAACTCCAGCACTCCATCCGCATTGCGGTCAAAGAGGGCCATGACAAGGTCCAACTCCACATCGGCGAAGGGGGTCAACCCCGCGGCCTTTACTGCACGGTTGAAGTCGCTTTTCCTCAGCGGGAGTCCGGAGGAAGCGAACAGCTCCACTGCCTCTGCTATCCTGTCGGCGTGCTGCATGATGCGATGAAACCCGATCCACAGTTCAAGCGTGATGGTCTCGCCGCTGCCCCGCAGCTTTCGTATGTTGTCCACAATGTGGAACGGAGGGTGACTCCCAATCATGTGGCTTGCGATGAGTTTGCCGAATTGCTCGGCTGTGATGCGATCGTTGTGGTCCGTGTCGAACTGACGGAACTCGGCGGTCCACACCTCCACGTTGATGGCATCGAGTGTCGCCGCAACCTCCTTAAAGGAGCAGCGGCGGTGCCCATCCTCGCCGAAGAGGCGGCGCACAATACTGTTCCTTCGGCCGCGCGTCAACAGCTGCGCCTCCTTCCCGCCGCAGCCCAACCCCCGCAACACCCCCGCAAACTCGTCCAGGCTCAAACTCCCCACGCGGTCCTCGTCCAGCACGGAGAAGAGCACCTGTATGTCTTCCGTTTTGGCCGTTAGCAGCACCATGAGGAAGGAGAACTCACTCAGGCTGAGGTACGCGTTGCCGTCGGCGTCCAGCTCGGTAAAGAGCTTCGCCAGGCTCTGCACCACGGCCGGGTCCGGGGGGTCGTTGTCGCTTGACGCCAGCAGGGCACGCACAAAGTCCTCCACCGTCATGTACTTTGCGCCGCCCTCCCGCTTGCGGTGACTCGCGTAGTGCTTGAAGCGGGTGGCGGTGTCGCGCAGGTAGTACGGGACGAGGTAGTCGGGCGTGTCGAGCGGGTGGCAGAGCGCCACGGAGGCGGCCGCGGCGGCAGCAGCAAACCACGCAGCGGAGAAGGTCAAAATGGACCTCGTCGCCGCGAGGCCGCACCGCCGCCACCGCCACCGCCACCGCCACTGCCCACCGCCGCCACCGTAACGCCGCGGGCACCGTAGCGGGTTGAGGAACCGCAACGCCCAAGAACGCGGGGAGGTCATGTGGCGCCGCGCCGCGCGGGATTCCTGACGCCAAACGCAACAGCAGCACCGCGAAAGAGAAGCAAAGAACAACAACAAAAACGACAAAAGAAAAAAAAAAGCAGGATATTGATGCATAAATGCATAGAAACGCACTCTTCCGGCCCAGCGCATCAACAGTCCGCCCACCCTCAACTTCACGACGACGAACATGTGCGGAACTCAGTCAATACAAGTTACTTCCGCTCATCCGTTACTTTCCCTTCTCCTTCCTCCTTTTCCCTTTTCCCCTCTCTTCGCTGCAACTACTGCTCCTGAACGGGCTCCTCTGGGCACAGCACACTAACGACCGCCGACGCATCTCCGCTGACATCAAAGAATTGCGCCGCATTTATGACGTCTTTGGGCTCAACGCTCAACAAAGCGTCACGCATCGCCTGCTTCTGCGTCGGATGGACGTCGTGTAGGAAGTACGATTCACCGTAGCTGTCGGCAGCATACGGGGCATCAATGCTGGCAAATATGCGGAGCTTCGCCTCATCAACCCTCGCCTGCGTAACGTTGCTTGCGCTTCCAAGCCAACCCGCAACCTCCTGGAAGACACAGACGGTTTGCTCCGGCGCCGGATCGCGGTAGCTGGACATGGTGATGCCACCCACCTCCCCTTTAAGGGTGGCGTCCGCGCTTGAGCCGTAGGCCCCACCCTCCTCGCGAATACGGCGGTGCAGGTACTCATTCCCGAGCAATTGACACGCCACCCGTAACGGCGCCTGCTGCGGATGGTTCCAGTCCAACTCGTTTGCGATGGCAAAGCCAACGTAGGAGGTGTCGATGGGAAGCATCTTGCGGATCTGCGGGACCCCAGTGGGTCGCCCCAGCGCTGGAAGGGAGAGACGCGTTGAGACCGGCGCACCCGCAGACACTGGGTGGAAATTCCGCAGGAAGGCTGCCAACATCGCCTCCACCTCACTCCGGTGCTCCTCTTCACATGTTGCCCAAAGTGTACCGTGGCACATGTTTGACGCCAAAGATTGGGCAAAGGCCTCATGAGAGCTTAAAATGTTTACAATGACGTTACGCACCGCCGCCTCATCGCCATTTTGAATACTCTCAAGCAAGAGAGAGGCATGCGTCGACTGCGTGAGACCGGACCATTTCTCCTTCACAGCCCCACAGCGTGTCAAGCGTGAGACTGCCAGGGTTGTGGCAACGCGATTACCGTAGTGCTGCAGACGGCGAATAACGCTAGAGCAGCGTGCTTTGGTCAGAGACAAGACGCGACCACGCACGGCGTCATCCTCAGAGGAGGTGGCTGATTCGAGGAGTATCAGTTTGAGGAGCTCCAAGGCCTCCTGCAGCTTCTCCTTCGTGGTGTAGAAGCCAAAGTTGGTACCAAGGACATACTCAGACTTCTGTCGATAGGATTGGTTAAGTGCCGGGGAAAAGGCAAAACCGCCGCACACAAGTTCTGTGGCAATGGAGAGTTCCTTGAAGGAATATCCGCCCGCCCCCAGGTTCCCAAGCAGGGAGTGCCACAGGGGAAGGTCCACCAGGCCGTCAGCGGCGCCGCCGCCCTGGATTGCCGAGACCAACGACGAGCCAAAAGGCACGAGACCATGCACATACACCAATCCGTTTGTCGGATTTGAGATGGTATAAAGCGAGGCGTGGACACCGGACTTTGCCTGCTGCGGGGTGGGCTCCAGAAAGGATTGACGTGGGATATCTCTCACAGTGAGACTAGGGAGAAGGTCACCGTTTTGTGGGGCACGAACCCGCTCAAGCCAACTTGCTGTTTCCGCCTCAATCTCCCCCTTGCGAGCTTCCGTGACACCCTCGTTTAGCTTCTCCTCCATGCCATTGAGTGTGTCACGGAGGGAGTCCAGGAACTCCTTCTTCGCCGAGACCGACACGAGTGCCGAGTGGGGATTGTGAAGGAGATTCTTGGAGATGCGTGGGAGAAGCGGCGCCACTTGTTTCTCCGCCAGCCGCCGCAGGTGTGGCAGCCAATCAATGAAGTCAAGAGGGTTGTTCGCGGCACGACACAGACCCATCGAGCAAAGGCCTGTGCAAAGACTCACGCCATAGTCGGCCGCGCGGTGTCGCTGCTGCAGCTCCTCTTGAAAAATAACGGACTGCACTCGACGCTGGTCAAAGCCCTCCTTCTCCACTTTTTGCAGGGTCGAAACAACAGCGTTTAATACCTCCTCCTCTGCGTTCGGTCGGGCCTCATCCACGCCCTCCACACCGTAAGAAACAAACGGTGAGGAGAGATAAAATGAGTAGCCTCGCATCGGTGCGTAGCTACTGCCAATCTGCGACTCCACAAGCGCCTGATAGAGCGGGGAGCTGGGGCCACTGGAGAGCAACGAGTCCAGCACACTCAAATCCACCATGTCCTCCAGTTGGTTATCCTCCTGCTGTACCCCAAAGGAAACGGAAATGCGCTTCTGACGCTGGGGGTTTCCCATGGGGTTTAACGGACCCTGCAAGGAAACCCGTTGCATCTGGCGGAAGCGGCGCTCCGGAACCAGGGTGGGGACCGTAACGACCTCGCCTTTCGAGAAGGACGAGAAGTAGCCGTCGAGGATCGCCATCCAAGGTTCTGGGTGCTGCGCGCCGTAGGTGAAGGTGACGCTGTTGCTCGGGTGGTAGTGTCTCCTGTGAAAGGCCACAAGTTCCTCGTGGGTGAGCTTCAGCACCTCCGGTGGGTACCCGCCGGAGATGTGCTCGTAGTGGGTCCCTGGAAGCATAAGCCGCATGAGTGCATGTGCGTAGTGCTGCGACGGCTCCGAGACCACTCCCCGCATCTCGTTAAACACAACCCCGTTGTGCACCAGCCGCCGCTCCGCCCCAAGTTCCACGCGGTGACCCTCCTGCTTAAAGTCCTCCGCACGCAGGAGCGGGTGCAGGACGGCGTCAAGGTAAACGTTCAGCAGGTTGCAGAAGTCCTGCTGGTTGGTCGTGGCAAACGGATAGAGGGTGTAGTCGGCACCCGTCATGGCATTCATAAATGTGCTCAACGAGCGGCGCATCATCATGAAAAAGGGATCCCGCACCGGATACTTTTTACTGCCGCATAGCACTGTGTGCTCCAACACGTGTGACGTCCCCTTGTCGTTCTCGGCTGGAGTGCGAAACCCAATGCAAAAGGTGCAGTTCCTATCATCCGTGTCGATATGATAATACACCGCCCCAGTCTTCTCGTGCCGCCATTCGTAGGCAACCAGATTGAGTTCGTCAATACGACGCGTGTCCTTGTGTGTGAAGCCGTGCGTATTTGCCTGGCTGAGCAACGGCCTTTTTGCGCCCGCCACAGGCGCAGCCGCGGCCGTCGCCGCACAACACCGTAGGATGCTGCGGCGAAGCATTCGTCTTCCCCCTCACTATTTTTATTTGCCTGGCTGCTCCTTCGCGCGATGCAAGATCTACCACGGCGAGAGGGGGGAGGAGAGGGGGAGCGGAAAGGAACGGAGGAGACGCGCCGGGGAGTATTTAGCGCTGCCACGCGCATCGGCAGCAAAAGACCTCACAACAGACCTCAACGCAGCGGGGTGCGGCGGCAACGACGGCCAGCGGCGTCGCAGAGGCGGGAAGGAACTGAAAGGAAAACAACAACAGCAACAACACACGCGACAATGAGACTTTTTCTCCTTTGAAACAAACAAAAATAATAACAGATTTCACTCCTGCACTTTACGCTCCTCCTGCGCCCCCGCACACACGTAGCTTGCTTGATTGACAGGCAGACAGTTCCTTTACTTCCTTCCCACTCCCCCACACTGTCATGTTTTGCTTGGATTTTTTTTCCTTGTTTTTCGTCCCTTTTTTTTTTCTCGTTTCTCCCTGAGAGTTGGTGTATCTCCCTCGCTTGCACTTACCCCCGCCGCTGCGGAGATCACGCGCGACGTCCGCAGCGTTAGGTGTGTGTGTGTGTGTGTGTGTGTGTGCGTGCGGGGGGCAGTCTACTGGCATCCCACTCGCTTCGTCTCTCATAAACAAGTAAATATATAAATATATATAAATACATAAATATATATACTTGTGTAATGCGTATGCGTGCACGCGTTAAATGGCCACCACTTTGCCTGTCTGCTCCATTTTTTTCTTTCCTTTTTCCCCCTCCTCCTCCCTGCTCTCTCCGCCTGCTCCATCGCCGTGCCGGACTCACTCCTCCACCTCAATAACGGCGTCCTTCACGACCCGTCGGCGTGGGGGGCCCAAGCCGTCGGGGCCATCTGCGGCGTACATGTCCTCCACGTCCGCGTCGTCGGCGCCGAACTGAATGAAGTACTGACGGTTTTCACGGTACTTCAGCACGCCGTAGACTGCCATGGCCACCACCACTACCACCGTCAGACACGTAATCAGCACCGCCAGAAGGTGACCGCCGTACGTCTTCACGACCGTCACGTCGTCGCCAAACGCAAAGAGGTGGCGGCTTCCCTCCACAGATGCGATGCCAGGACCCACCAGCAGCGCCAATTGCTGCTTCCCCAGGGAGAGGATGTAGTTCTGCCTCTCCACCGTGTCGCAGGAGGCCGCCTCTCCAAGGTCCTCGCAAAGGATCGAGAGATACATCACTTGATGCCCATCCGAGTCATGCGTCATGTGCGTCACGGCAAGCGCCGCACGTGGAATGCAAAACCGCTGGCTGAGTGTTTTGAGGAAGTCCTTTGGCAATTTGGTGCTGTTGAAGGTAAATTTTAAGCTCTTGTAGGAGACCCAAGGCGATTCTGGGCTTTCACTTGCCATGGGACATTCCGCTTTCGTCACAGGGGTCTGTGGGGCGCGGGACGCGTTTGGGGTCAGTCGCGCCAGGGGTGGGGGCGGCGGCTGCGTCCGGGCCCACGTCGGTGATACTCGGCACCTCCGTCCAGACGCCGTTGCGGCGCTTGTAGCACACCTTGAAGGCGCCAGCCTCCCGCAGCACCCACGTCCAGAGCGTGTAGGTGGTGCCGGGACCGTAGCTGTCGCCAGGGCCGAGGTTCGTGGCCTCCGACACGCCGCCGGCGGCCTTCGCCGTTGCACATTCCTCACTGTCACTGACGAACTTTGCCCTGTCCCCGCCGGGGCGAGTGTCGAGGTCATATCCGTGGAACTTGACTGTCGTCTTCGCCCCAACGAACACACGCCCTTCCTCGTCCTGACCGCTAACCACCTGGTAGTAGGCGGGGTTACCGTCGAACACGCGAATGACCGCGAGCTCGGCGCCCGTCTGGGTTCCATTGCCGTAGTAGCAGACTCGATAGGTCTCAGGGGTGTCAAAGTAGTAGTCACGCAGCCCCAGCGTCGCGGGGTCGCCAAGGTGAGGCATAGGCGGCAGAGACGGCGGCAGACGCATAATGTGCCCACCAGCACCGCCGGTTGCGCACTCCTTGGACAAGTCGACGAGCTTCACAACGTCTGACTGCGCTGCCCGCATGTCTGTGCCCTGCGGATAGCGCAGGAAAACGCTCGTCGTCGCACTGCGTTTGACGTACACCGTCCGAGGGACCACCGAAACTGCCACCGGCAAACTTTCCTGCTGCGTCGGCTCCGTCTTCTCCGTGTAGCTCATGATCGCACGGATGCGCAGCGAGCAACGGCGGTTCACGGCGTTGTTCATAAAAACTAGGGAGAGCCTACTCGGCCCCGGCAAACGAATGACGACATCGCCGAGGGACCCCCCTGCAAGGTCCTTCACATCAAAATCCGTCAAATTGACTTTACCACTGGCCTTATCCTCTGTTGCTGCCCGGATGACGAGGCGATGCAGGTACTCCGTCTGATGGGCCACGCCGCACGGATCCTTTGCACCCTTTTTCATGCCACCCATGAGGCTGCTCACCTCGTAAGCAAGACACGTCAGTTTCAAGGCCCGTGTCTTTTGCGACAATGCAAAGATGGTCGTCTCCCCACCCGCATCCGCGGACCCTTGCAGTTCGCCCCCCTGGCACGACGGGTACAAGTTCACCCCCTGAGCAACGGGGCAGCACAGGGAAAGGAGGAAAAGCGTGAGGAGCGGAGCCAAGTTCATGATTGCTTTCCTGCTGTTGCCCCCCTCTTTTTTTTTTTGTTCACTTCTGCTTCCTCTTTCCTTCTTTGCTGTTGTTGTTGCTTTATTGCCTTCGTTCGCACAAAAAACAACAACAAAAACAAAACCGTTGATGCTGGTGGGCCACCCCGC
>NW_021704143.1:20293-51372 GCF_003719485.1 Trypanosoma conorhini | reverse complement strand
GCACTGAGAATGACTGCTGAGAAGAAGAGCTTCACGCACAAGCAGGTGCAGACCTTCGGCAAGAAGAAGACGGCCATCGCCGTCGCCACGGTGACGAAGTCTGCGCAGTGCAACATCCGCGTGAACGGCGTTCCCGTTTCCCAGATTCTCCCCGAGACGCTCCGCGCGAAGATTATGGAGGCCGTCAACGTGGTCGGGTCCCGCCACTTTGCCCGCCTGCGCATCGACGTGACGGTCCGCGGTGCCGGCCAGGTTGCCCAGGCCTATGCCACCCGCCAGGCCATCGCGAAGGGCATCGTCGCGTACTACCAGAAGTACAAGAATGAGGTGGAGAAGGCGGCGCTGAAGGACAAGTACCTGGCGTACGACAAGTACCTCCTCATTGCCGACCCGCGTCGCTGCGAGCCAAAGAAGTGGGGCCGCCACTCTGCCCGTTCCCGCTTCACGAAGTCCTACCGTTAATCGCCTCAGCGTGATCTCTCTTGTGAGTGCAGATTTATTTGTTTGTTTGTTTTGTTCTTGTTTTTCTGGCCTCTCGTGACCTCGAAAATTAAGACTGTGTGCACGTGTCTTTTTTTTTCCTTGGTTTTGTATGCGTGTGCGTGGGGAGGAGAGGAATGGAGGGGGTGGGGAAAAGGGCGTCGTGCACATGCCACCCCTTCCCTTCCTCTCCTCCTTGTGTTCCTTCCTGTCTCGTTGTTTATTCCCGCATGAAATTTGATTGCACTGCTTTCATTTTTTGTTTCTTCTCTCCACCTGTTTTTTTTAAACTCATTCTCTCGTGGCTGGATAGAGCCGTTTTTTTTTCTCTTCCTCTCCCTCTCTCTGGGTGCGTGTGTGCGTTGCTGCCACTCCGCAAGGCGTCATTGCTGGGCGACAACAACAACGACCGAGGGAGGGCGACGGAGAGGCGAAATGTTGCGCGTTGTGTCGTTGGGCTCGCTCGTGAGTGACCCGCGCTTCTTTCGCCAGCACACGCACGGACTCATGCCGTACCCGGTGGGCTACACGGTCGAGCGCGGCGTCTTCGTTGGGGCCGGCGGGGGCGCCGCCGGGGAGCGGAGGAAGCTGCTGCTCCCCGGCGACCCCGGCGCGGACGCGCACGTGGCGGATGTGTACTTCACCGCCACGATTAAGAAAGGGCCGGGCGGGGCGCCGCTGTTTGAGGTGACCCGCAGCGACTGCCCCGACGTTGTGCACAGCGGCGACAACCCCTCCACGCCGTGGCGAAAGGCGTTTGAGGCGGCAGAGCGGGAGTTCCCGCAAAACGCAGCGGAGCTCGCAAAGGAGAGGCGCGACGCACAGGGGGGTGTGGCGGTGCGGGGGCAAAAGTTGTTTGGGTTGACCTTCGACGGCGTCCTGGAGCGTCTAAGGACGCTGCCGGGCGCCAGTGTTCTCTCTCAGGGCGGGAAGCGCTCTCCACGGCCCTCTGCAAGGGGAGGGAAAAAATCGCGCGAGGGCAGCGTGGCTACGACGAGGGCGGCGGCGGCGGCGGCGACAGAAAAGCCTGCGAAGCGTCCACGGGCACGCACCTCCTTGGAGGGTTCACAGCAGAGCGCCGCGCCGACGGATGCGTCGGCCCCACTGAAGCGGCGACGCGTCGCAAAGAAGGAGGTGAGCCAGAACGACGACAAGAACTCCGCGACGCTTGTTGACGACGAGGATGTCCCCTTCAGTGTGTCTTTGGCCGGGAGACTGGGCGGCGTGCGCGCGCCGTGTCCGGAGTGCGGCCTCATGACCATGTTTTGCCCCATGACGGGCCAAGCCCACGCGGTAGGTGTGTCACAGGGCAACAGCGGGGGCGCTGCGCATGGGGAGGCGGCGGGCAAGGCACGCCGAACACCGCGAAAGAAGGAGGTATCGCCCGCTGCTTCTGCAGCGGCGTCGAAGCGGGCCGGACGCAAGCGACCACGTGACACCGATGCAGCCGACGGAACGAAAGCGGCGAGCGGCAAAAGCTCGGAGAGAGGAGGCGTGGGTAGGCAGGCGGCTCGACGCAAGGCGACAACGTCTGAGACGCCTTCGGCATCCGCGGCGGCAACACCGACAGGTAGCCAGAGGAAGCGGCAGGTTCAGCTGAAGTTGCAGGTTGCTGAGAGTCAAGCGGAGTCGTGCGACCCAGATGACATGCCTTTGACGGTGCGTCTCGCAAAGAGCATTGTGGCGGTGTCTACTGCCACTGCCGCCGCCGCCGCCACCGCAGTGCCTCCCTCACTGCCCGTGTCGCCATTGCCACCACCGCCGCTTTGGAGACCCCCATTGGAGGCGGCTGAATCGCAAAAGGCGGTGCAGGTGCTGCAGCGTCTTATTCGTGCGGAGGAAGTAATCCACGTGCCGTTTGCTGCGCTGCTGCAGATTCCCTTGCTGGCCGCCCCCAAACCGCGACCGGTGAAGAAGAAGAGCGAGCCCGTCACGGCCACCGAGCAGCCCGGGGCTGACGCTGAGGGCGTTGCCGACAAGGACGCCGACGCCGGCGCGGCGGCTGCCAAAATGAAAACGGCGAATAACCCGCTTGAAGGAAAGGACCGACACCCACTGGACGTCGTAGATGTCGCCGTCAGTGTCGCGGGGAAGCGTTACGTGAAGTTTATGCAGCTCTACACAAGCGAGAGGACGAAACTTGACCTGTTGAGAAAAGCTGACGCGGTCCCAGCGGTGCCGAGGACGCATGCCTCGCTTAGGAAGCGAGCAGCAAAGAATGACGAGGAGAATGTGCAACCTCCTCGTGCTCCTGCTGCAAATGGTGGAAGTGATCAAGTGAAGCCGGAGCCACAACAGAGCTAACGATAAACGATGCACGCTGCATCAAGTGACAGACGTAAACGGGGAACAACAAACACACACACACATCGGCAGACAGTAGAGGCATAACGGAGGGGGGCGATGGGGATTAACTAGATGCTGAGACACGCTCGGGATTGCAACTACGGGGTTTCTGCGCCTCTTCTCCTGTCCACGTTTTTTTTCTTTCTCTCTCTTCTCTCTTCTCTCTTCTCTTTGACACGTGTCTCTGACTGGCTAGATGCTTGCTTGCCTGCCTAACTGCCAAGGAGCGCATCTGCGCTAATGAGTTGAATTCCCGCCCTTTGTTTCTTCTGTGGTGGACTTCTCTCTTTGGGTGGGGCACCAAGACAGGTGCGTATCTGCCGCTGCAGCAGTATTGGCAACACTGCTTGACCACGCCGTTCCTTTTGTTTCTTTTCCTTTCTTGTTGCTTCTCCTGCCTCGTTGCGTTGGCTTTCTGGGCGAAAGCGAGGGAGGGGGAGGGGGGAGCGGTGTCTCGGTGCGTGTGGCTGAAGTATCCCAACACACGCAGCGCCCATCCGATGGCCCTCACGCGTACGTGGCCCTGCCTTGCCGTGACAACCTACCGACAGTCGAAGGTCAGTGATCGGTTTCAGCTGCTGATCACAAAGAAGGAGGTGGAGTGCGACTACGTTGGCGTGGATGCAACGGCGCTTGTTGCAACGGGGCTCCGCCTCGCCAAAAATGTGTCGACGGAGCAGCGGCGGCACAAGGAGGTGGCACGCCACGTGGCACAGTCGCTGCAGCAGCTGCTAAAGAAGGTGCGCTGCAAAAAATCCCTTCTGCTCGCCATGGATGGTGCAGAGACACTCTTGAAGGCCGAGCGGACACGGAGCGGCAGCCTGACGCGGAAGCTCGAAAGTCGTCTGATGCGGCTGCCAGGAACCGCCCTCATGCAGGCGGTGGAGGAACGCCTGGTGCGCATGATGCCGGAGCGGCAAATTTTGCCCGTGGAGGTCGTGTTCTCTGGCACGTGTGTTCAAGGCTGTGTGGAGCAGAAGATGTCTGCGTGGGCGCTGGACCTGGCCTCCCGCGACACCTTCAACGGGAGCTCCGACTCACTCTGCCTCATTGGGGCCTCGGAGTTGTACCTGAACGTGATGGCCCTGTCCCCGTTCTACAACATCACCAGCGTGGTGCAGAATAACGCGGACCTGCGACAAATGCGTTTGCAGGATATTCTTGAATGGCTGGAGCTCGATAAGAAGGCGAAGGAAGGGGAGAGCGTCACCATTGCAAAGATGCGCACGGACATCCTCTTTTTGTTTATCCTCGCCTTCGGCGCTTCCTCGACGGAGCTGAACCCCCTGCCGGGTCTGGGCTTCCACGAGTTGGTGGAGTGGTATGTGAAGCTGCTGAACGAGTCCGCCCCCCCCGAGGCCATGGCCTCGCAGAGTAGCACCCCCACGGCGGCGGGGACGACGGGGACGTTTTTGTTTGAGGACGCCCCTGGAAATACGCTGCGGCTCAACCTCCCGCTTCTCTGCCGCATCATGCAACTGGTGACCCGAAGGGAGGCGGCCCAGCGAGCCGATGCGGCCTCCGAGGCGTACCTGGAGCATGCGCTGCAGACGCACGCCATGCTGTGTCTCGGCGAGGCACCGGCGTATGATTACCTGCCCACAGTGCCACTATCGCCACAGGCCAACTCCACGTTACCAGGGCTGGCGCAGTTCACGGGGCACCTGAACGCACTCTGCGGTTCTTCGCCGCACCGCACCGCGCGTTGTGCCGTGCCCCGCCTTAACGCATCAGAGTCACCCGGGGGAGGTGAACCGGTACCGCAGCACCGGCCCCTGACGGCGGCGGAATACACCATACTTTGCCAGTCCTTACCAGCCACGGTGGAAGGCCTGATTCACCAGTACGTTGGCGTCGCCCCAAAGCCGGAGGTGGGCAAGATGATCACCGCAGCAAACACGCTGGAGGCCCATAGAATTGTACGGGAGGTGTTGTCGTACGCGAATCCGTTAAAGCCGCACAAGTGCCTCTGCCTCTCCCCCTCGTATTGCTGGCTACAGAGTGAGAAGACGCAGCTGTGGCGGTTTAAGTACGTCGACATTGGCGTCTGCAGCCATAAGGCGGAGACGCGTCGCCACCGCAACGCCATAAAAGGTGTCACTTTGGAGGTAAACATGTCCCGTGACGGACCGGCGTGCTTTGCCCCTTCCACTGCGACGTGGGAGCCAATCCTTAACTTTCCGTGCGGCGCAGAGGAGCCTCACGCCGCCGCATCGCCGCAGGCGGAGCACGACACAAGGAGTGAGCCACCACCACCACCACCACCAACCGTAGGGGAGGGTAAGGTAAAAACACCGCCGCAAGAAGAAGGGTCTGTAGAGCCCGGGTTGACGTCGCGCCTGCCCACACGCGGCAGCAAAGGGGGGGTTCGAGCAGGCATCGCAAGCCAGGCGACTTTGAAGCTGCTTACGTGGAACGTGATGTTTGACCGCTATAGCGGAAAGCCCACCCCGCTGGGAATGCCTGGCATTGATTGGTGTTCCCGGAAACGCTACCCTGTCCTCGCCAAGGTTATCCAGCAAGAGGAGGCAGACGTTGTGGGCATGCAGGAGGTGGAACCTGTTTTTTGGGAATTTCTGTCGAAGCAGCCGTGGATGCGTGAGAATTACTACTTCTCGTGCGGTTACGCGAGTCCGTCGATTACGCCGTGGGGCGTGCTCATGCTGGTGCACCGCCGACGCTTCCCCGTTCAAAACATCACATTTCTTAACGTTCCTGCGTGGGCAAATCACATTTCGCTAATGCCAGTGGTGCGCCTTCAGATGCCGCACGGGTCCGTGCACGTGGCGGTGGCACATCTTTTGGCCCCGTACACGAAATCCCATGAGACGGCACGCACCTCGCAGGATTCCGCGCTGCGGCATCACATGGTAAAGACATTGGCTGGTGACGCTGTCACGATGGGCGACTTCAACGACTGGCCAACACGTGAGTTCTACATGCCGGCGGAGTCGCATTATGTTGACTGTTGGCCGCTACTGCGCCCGCACGATGCTGGAAAAACAATGGACGAGACGAATACGTTCTGTAAACTGAAGGTGGAGGAGATGTTCTACGGGCGTTCCGATAAACTGTTTCTGCGCAGCCGCCACCTCGTTCCGGTGGAGGGGCATCTCGTGGGCACGAAGAGTGTGAACGACGAGAATGGAAACAAGGACGCCCCTGCGTATCTGTTCCCGTCGGATCACTACGGTGTGAGCATGACGTTTGCGTTAAAGCCGCGGTAGGCCTCCGTACACACACTTCGCGCCGCCACCTTTTATTTTTCAGGGGCTAACCGGACGGAAGAAGAAACACATACATACACACAAAAAAAACATCAACAACCACAACAGCACAAGAAATGCTTCTGCCTTTGATTCACATTCCTGCCTTTTGTGTGTGTGTGTGTGTGTGCGTGTTTGGCTTACAGGTGCTCACGTCTTCATGGATGTGTGACTTCTGTTGCCTTTCTTTTCTTTTCTTTTTTGCTTCAACAGGCCCGCCACGCTCTATTTCTTCTTCTTTCGTTTGGGGTTCTTTTCTATACCTCTTCCTCCCCCCTCCCCCGTGCACACACACACACACACACGCACACTTCGCCTCGTTTACGCATTGTTTCTATTGTAAGTGAGTAGCGCGTTGCGACAGCCGCGTCTCCTCTTTTTTTTTTGCACCCGCTTCAAGTTGCGCGGGGTGTGCGGGAGGGCGCAGTTTTTCCGCGGGTTTCTTGACGGCGGCGATGGTGTCCCGTGGGATTAGTCGAGCCCTGCTGCTGCGCCCCTCCAGCGGCTGCTGGCGCCGCCCTGCACGCATTCCGCTGACGTTCCTGTCGTTCCCGCATATCGTGCAGGCGGCCGCATGTAAATCTCTGACGCTGCACGCGCGTTGTTTCTCCACGCCAAAGGGCGGGGGCGTCAAGGGCGCTGACGCCTCAGAGGACGAGTACGCCTTCGACCCCTCCGTGAGTGTGCAGAAGGACGCGGCACTCAGCATGGCGAAGAAAAGCCTTGATCTCATTGTCCGTGAGCTTCTCCCTGCGAATGCCCCAGACTCGGCGACGCAGAAGGTGAGGGCGTACCTGCAGCAGCATCCCATTGACACCCTCATTACGCAGCCGACGGTGCACATCACCCACGTGGAGGACCCGGACTCTGGCGCGGAGGCGAAACTGTCGCTAAGCCCCTGTGACCTCTCAGAGGCACTGGAGCAGGCCCAAGGGCGTGGGATGAATCTGGTGCAGATGGGAACCCGCGGGGAGGTGGCGTACTGTCGCATTCGCCGTGAGATTCCTCGCATTTTAGGTCTCGTGAGTGCCGAACTCGAGGCCCTGCGTGAGCAGGAGAGGCAGGAGGGGGCCGGCCATCGTGGGGGCCATGACGCGGCAGGAGGCAAACCACGTGAGCTCGTGGATCATCAGTTTCGTGACGTCGTCGATGCGCACTTTGTGGGGTGGAAAAGCAAAAAGATTGTGGAGGACATTAAGAAGCGGCACCCTGTCAAGCTCACCATCAAGGAGTTTCAGTCTCCCGATGCCGCGCTGAGTAAAATGCGGGAGATGTGTCAGGCGATGCAGCGGTATGCCGAGGAGAAGGGGATTTACCACCACTTTACGAGCATCGTCGCAAATGACCGGGAGGTGAGTGTCTCCTTTGTGCCCTCCCTCCCCTCTGCGAAGGGTAGCAGCGCGTGGAAGCACATTAAGTACCCTGGCGAGAAGGAGTGGACGCACGCCCATAAACGCATGGAGGAGGCCTGCCGCAAGAGTGGTCGCCACGGCACCTACATGAAAAACAACCAGCTGAAGCCGCGATCACTGGGACAGACCTTCTTTCGCGTGGATAAGTATGGAAGAAAGATCGAATGAGCAATCACACACTGACTGAGCGTCGAGGGACAAGAGCAACACGCCGTTATTACCGCCACAGTCACCAAAAGGGCGAGAGTGAGTGAGTGGGCGAAGAGGCAGCCAAGGCGAGCTGCATTCTACAAGTGCCATTACTGTTGCACGTGCATGACGTCGGGGGGGGGGGGTACTGGACCCATTACTCTCAGTTGTTAAATATCTATATATATATCTATATATATCTATATATCTGTCTATGTGGTACATGGCAATGCGTACGTGCACAGTGGACGTCGCCCGTTTTTTAATTAATTATTTTTTTCCCTCTTATTGGGCCCTTTTTCTCAAAAGGGGAGCGAGACAATTTGCTTTACGGTTGTAGCGCTATTTGTTCTCTTCTTCTCTTTTTTTTCTGTTGCGTGTCCTTCGATACGCTTTCCTACTTTTTTGGTGGTAGTATTTGTGGCGCTAGCACCACAAGAGAAAAAAAGCAGCAACAAAAAAAACAGGGAAGTACAAGGCGCGTCTGCGGCGCTTGCCGAGTTGCGAGGGAAGGCGCGTGCACAGCCGAGTAGGAGGTGGCGGGAGGGAGTCCGTGCGGTGCAAGCCCGCGTGGGCTACACCCATCTTTTATTCTTCCTGCAGGCGTCTGGGGCCTCCCGTGTGCCGCGCAGCTGCTTCTCCGCGTCCCGCGAAGACCGCCCACCGTCGCAAGGGCCGGAGCGACACATAAACAGAGAACTGCCTGCGCAGTGAAGGGGCACAGAAGACTTTGGTACTGCCGCGGAGCGAGAGTGGGGGAGAAAGAGAGAGAGAGAGAGCAAACCAAAATCCCAAAAGGAAAAGCAGCCACCACCCCAAACAAGAGTAACAGCGACAACAAAATAAACAAACAAAAACACACACACACGCACAAGTCTGGTGTCAAAACGGGGCCTCTTTTTTTTGGTTGGGGGGGGTTTGAATTTGATTTCATTGACAAATTCGTGCCCTTTCACAGGGGGAGGGGAGAGGTGCGTGTGTGTGGAGCGGAGCTGAGGGCCATCCGAGGTGTCGGTGGGCATGGGATCAGCAGCAGCGAAACAGGCGCATTCGGTTTCCCACTGCCGTGCATCGCTGAGTGCTGATGCCAGCAGAACGACCTCCGATATGGATGGGTGGAGCGCCCCACGCCATGTTTTGCCAACGGGTTCCCCTTCCACGGTGGGCGTGCAACTGCCTCAGTTGCCGGCAAAAGCGAACAAAGGAGACGACGCTGATGCACCGCGTACGCACGGATGTGAAACCGAGTCGAACCCGGGGGTTGTGGACGCCGGGGGCGTTCGTTGCCATCTCTCTGGCGTGGAGCCGGAAGAGCACAGGAGGCCGGACGGGAGTGAAGGTGAAACGTGCAGCGAAGAGAAAAGTGAACAAGACACCAATGCACTGCGCGGACTTCAGCCAATGTTGGGCGTCTCCGATTCAACCAAAAGAGGGGCAGCATCTTTGGTTCATCCATCGCAAGTGAGCCTCTTGCAAGCGTTGTGTCAACTGAAAGGGTCTCGGTGGGTTCTGGGACGCCGATGGGGATAAGCATGTCACTTGTGCCTTTGAGAGTTTCTGGAGTGATGAGCGAAGGAAACATTTTCTCGCACAGGTCCGCGAGTATCTACTCGGCAGGGGCCCGATCCACACCGCCCCTGCAATCACTGGGCGATGTCTCGCACGCCTCATTGCGAAGTTCGCGATGGAGCTCGATCTCGTTGCCTGCGTCGTCCGCCTTCTCCTCCTGCAAAAAGGAGAGTGAGTCGCCTCCGCAAACTCCACGCAATAGTGGAGGGGGGAGGCCCCCCGCGTTTTCGACGCGGAGGGAAGGCGAGGCAGACGCACCAGCGACCTTCCGAGGGAACTACGCCAAAATAAGTCCCAACTCCGTCTTTCCGCCCCCGCTGGAGCGGCTCGCCTCGCCGGAGGAGGCGGCAATTAGATTCAAACCCGCGAGGCCCTTGATTTTCTCCGCTGGGGGAGGGCCGTCTGCGCCGATTTTTCCGCGTCAATTTTGCTGCTCCCCCGCCGAAGGCGAAGCCAACAGGCGTGGGACCCCGAGGTTTTCCGCGGAGGACGCCCCAGCAGCCGGTATCTCACGGCCCCCACGGAAGGGAAACAGTCCGGCCCTGCCACCGCCGGCGTTTTCCCTGCCATTGGCAATGTCGGACGTGAAGCGGGAGACCTCCGAGGGCTCCTCCTCGTTAGCCACGACGCAGATGTCGGAGGAACAAAAGGTGAGTGAGCGCAGTTCAGGTTCAGGTTCCTCCGATGTGACCGCTCTGGAGGACCCACTGTCGGGTGGGGAACGCGAAGACACCACCGCGCTCGCTGCACAGCCGCGGGCCCGGACACGTCTTGTGTCGTTTAGCAAAATGGCGGTTTTGTCTGAGTCTGTGTCGTCCATCGTCCCTGCAGATGTGGAGGTGGATCCGAAGCCGCTGCATGAGCTGTCGAACTCGCCCTTACTGTCCGTCGAACGGGCGGAGCTGGACTGCACTGCCGGCGACGTACATGGTGAGGCGAGAAGACGACCGGAGTTGAAGGAGAAGAGCCCAGTGCTTGTCACTGTGCCTCATGACCGGAATTTGACGCCGTTTGACGTTGTCATCTCCCCCGTTCTGGGCCCAGAGGGGAGGCCCGCCGCCACCGACGAGGCAATCGCCTTACCCGCATCCGCAGTCCCCCGTTCCCTTGAGGTGAACATTGTGACCGAAAGCTCCGCAGCAGGGGAGCGACAGGGCACGGATTCAAGCCAGCGGGAGAGCGTGGGGAATCATGTGAGCAACGACAGCTTTAACATTGAAAGCTGCGGCCATAACGACGTTTGCTCCTCACTGCTACTCCATTTGCTACCTGTTATTGAGCGACCGCAGCGGGACAATTTGGCTAGAAGGCATCGTGTTTGCCGACGAATGCCGTGACGCCAGTGTTGGCAACCTTTTTTTTTTTTTTTTCACTTTTCTTCCTCACGGCCCCCGAATCAATCCCGGGGGCGAACGCAGAGACGTATGACGGGAAATTAACAGAGAAAAAAACAAGTGAAAACGGAAACTAGAATATTTAAAGAGCTACATGTATAGGTCATCTGCATGCGGCGGGGAGGGGCGCGGGAGCGACGCCCGTGGACCCAGTCGCTGACGTCGCCCTCGCGTCCCTTTTCGCATGCGTGCATGCTTGTGACTAGGTGTAAATTGTCCGCCGCGGACGAAGGCCTGAAAAGGAGAAGTGGCGCAACTGCGAAGCATCTCAACTGAAGCATAATAATAAACAACAACAACAACAGCAACAACAAGCGAAAAGACAAGAACTTCTTCGTCTTTCGGTATTCCTGTTTCATGCTCACTCGTCTTTGTTTCTCTTACCCTTCTTTTACCTTTCACTGGGTGGGAGTGTTTTTATTTTTATTTTTCGTCGTTGTTTGTGCGTGACACTTCATGTTTGTTTGTTTGTTTGTGTGTGTGCTTGTGCGTGTGCTTGTGCGTGTGTGCCATTTCCACGTCAAGGTTGATACTTTGCTTTGTTATCATCGCCAGATGTCGGTCGATTTTTTTTCTTTGTTTTGCTTTCCTTTGCTTGCGTTGGCCTCGCCTGCGGGCTTTCCTCCATCTTCAGGCCCTCCCTACTCGCCGCATCGTGTCGTATCCCCGCCGTCTACTACTGCGAGTGAGGGGGCTTTGCCGTGACACGGCCGTTCTTGGGCGGGCCGGGGGGGCAACAACAGTCGCTGCAAGGCATGGCGGCGGCGGCTGTTTTTTTTTTTTCGTTTCTCGTTGTCTCGCTTTTCTGCCTGGTCTTCGTTCCACCCCCACTTCCCCTCCTCCCCGCACTCCCTCACTTTTGACTGCATACATGCACGCACGCACACGTGTACATTTCTTCTGCAATTCGCTTGTTTGTTTGTTTGTTTGTGTGTTTTTCGCTCTCTTGGGGGCGACCGGGCGGCTTTTGTTGTCGGAAGCGCCTCCCTCTTCCCCTGTCGACGTGCCCGTGGGGCGTCCGTCGCTGTGCGCACACGTGGGAAACCCTTTTATGGGTCGAAGAAGAAAAATAAAAAGGAAATAAAGTAAAATAAAAGTGTTTATGCAGTTGTAATGCCTACTGCCTGAATTGTTTTTTATTTATTTTATTTCTCGTTACTTTTGTGTGGCTTGGGTTTATTGCTATGCCTCTTTTCACGCCTACCATAACTGTTGCTAATGCTTACTTCTATCGATTCTCTGCGTGTTTGTCTTTGCATCTCCGTTGCCTCGTGCGTGGGCGGTGTGACGCCCGGGAGCTCCGCCAACGTCGTACTCGTCGCGGAATTCCCCCCCCCCCCCACTCCTCCTCGTCGCTGTTGTTGAGTGACTTCAGCGTTCGTCTCCTCTTTCCCCGCGTTGCGGCTCTTTTTTTTTTTTTGGCGTGCCGCCCCACTGGTGTCCCCGCCGATGCACTGCGGCCCCAACGCCGAGGGGGGCGTGGGCGGCGGAGATGCCGGCGGAGGAGAAGACGCAGGGGCCTTCCGTCGCGGCGGCGGCGGCTGCTGCTGCCGACGACGGCGGCACGGCGGTGGGTGACGCGGAGGTGCAGCGGCTGCTGCAGAGCGGGGCGTGGAAGGCGCTGAGGCAGGAGGGGACGGGAAGGACGTATTACTACCACGCGGAGACGCGGAAGACGTGCTGGGATTTGAAAAAGGAGCTTCTGCGGCAGCGCCGGGCGACAGCGGCAGAGACGGCCACGGCGGCAGCAACCGCGCAGGTGCGGGGGCCGACGGCAAGCGACAAAAACGAACAAGGGAGGCAGACGGGGATGAGTGGAGCGGGGCGCGCGGAGGCTGAACCCGGCGCCGGCGTCGCCGTGGAAACTCGGCACATGACGCTGACGGCGCCCGCGACGCCGCACACGGGTGACGCGGCCGCCAACAGCGACAGCAAAGGCAGCAGTGGCCCCAAGGGCGACGACGAGTACCCGACGCCCCTGCCGCCTGGCGAGAAGGGAGGAGAGCCCATGCGGGTGGAGAAGTATAGGGATCCACTGCAGCGTCTCATGGATGAGACGAACGCCCTGGAGCGGCTCATGGTGTCCTCTGGCACTTCCCAGGCGATGGCGTTGGAGTTCCAACGCTCCTACGAGGCGTTGGCCCGCACCAACAAGGCCCTCACCACGCAGATGGTGAAGATGAAGCAGGAGTATGGGGCGATGGAAATGGCACTGCGGGAGGCAAATATTAAGGTGTACGAAAAGGATCTGGCTCTGCGTGCGCTGCAATCTCGGACGCGGGCGGTGGACAAGGAGGATGAGGAAGCGAGAACGCTCCTCTTCCTCCGTGAGCAGAATCGAGAGTTGGTGCGACAGGTTGGTGAACTCACAGTGGTTCTATCGCGTGGGTTTAACGAGTTGGCCTATCAGCAGGCCTTGACCTCCGACCCGGGGGCACTCAACCCAGAACAACTGGCTTCGACTTCTCTGCAGCTGCACCAGAAGGAGTCTCTCGGGACGACGCTGGACCGCGTGCTCACCAATTCGGTGACACAAAGTCTCCTCTGCTCTGCGTGCACAGAAGAATTTGAAAAGTTGCGTGTCAGTCTGCTGCCCGACGAGGAAAAGGCAGTGACCTCACCGGCAGCAGGTAGGCAGCTCTCCACGGCAGGCGCGGGTGGCGAGCACTGCCATCACGCGCAGTATGTCCCCGCCGTTTCAGCGGCCCCGGCATTTAATTACCTTGGCCACCCAGAGGAAGCGACGCAGGCGGGAATGGACGGCGGCAGTGCTGGCGGGAACAGTTCCCACCTCCAACCTCCACCACTACCGCTGCAGCAGCGACGGGGTCAACACGGGGCACAGGCTGCGGCAGGTGCCCAGCAGCTCTCATTCCCGTCGCCGCAGACTAGTGCCGCGCCGTACCTTCACCCGGGCGGCGCCGTCGGGCCGCAGTCGTATCCACGCCAGCCGCAGCAACCGCCCCCTGGGCACGCGCATGGCCGCACACTCTGGGCTGCCCAGACCGACGACGGGAGAAGCGACACATACGCTGACTACTTCCCCAAGGTCTCCATGAACCGTCGATCGGAGTCGCGGAATTCTGTGCTTAGTGCCACGCCTGTTTTTGGTGGATTTCGCATTCGTCCTTCGTATTGATGTGTTTTTTTATTTTTATTTCTTCCATAATGCACGTACTAATTATCGCATGTTCATTTTTTTTCCCCCTCCCCTCTCCCCTTTTTTCTGATTCTCTCCTCATCGTCAGGCCTCTCATGGGGCTCGCAGGGGTGACGGGGGGGGGGGGATGCCGTTAAATAAATCAACGCGAGTGCCGAGAAGAATACGCGAGAGGGAACTGCGAGCCCCACTTTGCGGTTTTCCTTCCGCCTCACCGCTCGAGGGGGAAATGCCTCGTGTCCGTCTGATGTGCGAGGCTTGCAGTTAGCCACGGCTGCTTCAAACGGCAGCGGTTTGGTCTGTAGCAGCCGTCAACAGTCGGGAGTGAAGACCCGTACGCGGCGCAGTATGTGCGGGAAGCAAAGGAAGAACGATACATATATATATATATATTATTATTATTATTATTATTATTAGAGGCCGTCCGTGCAATTATCGATTTCTAACGTTGACTTATTGTGCTGTCATTGTTTTGAGTTATGCATGCCTGGATAGGCGAGGCGCTGCGCATGCGCTTATTGTATTTCTGATGTTTCTTCTTCGTCTGCCTGTGCGGAGCGGCGTGGCGGTGTTGGCGGGCAACGACTTTTTATTTTTATTTTGCCCTCCAAACCCTGGGCTTCCTCATCGCCGCACCGCCACCTCGTTTTTTTTTTGTTTGTTTGTTTGGACGCCTTTCCGCCTCCACACGACGGTGCGCATGACTTTATCGTCCGCGGCTCTCCTCTTCGATGCTTCTGCCTGCGTGTGTGTTTGTGTGCGACTCACTTTGATTTTCTGTAGGAACAGCAGAGGAGAGGGCAAAGAGAAATACACACAAATATACATATATTTGGTGTTGTTTGCTTCATCAGCTCCCACGGCAGCAGCAACGCGGGGTGGGTGAGAGGCACGCCAGACGGGGCAGCGATGGAGTCCGTCACTGGGCAGCAGCAGCAACCACTGCAGCAGGAGCGGGCGGTGGGGGCAGGCGGCGCAGGGGCGCCGCCCACGCGAAGGCGGGGGCGGGGAACGTTCAACCAGCCACTGCGGGCGGACCAGCCTCCCGTCGGCAGCGCCAAGACGACGGCGGCCAACGACAACGCGTCCGTCCTGACGTCGGTCACAACAACTGTGCTGCCGGCGAGCACCCCTCCTCCAGTTTCCCGGGTGCCGGAGGAGGACCTTGCGGCAGAGTATGGCGGACAGAAGCGTGATATCCCGCTAAATATTCGCGAGAACTTCGGCGTGTGCGAAACCGAGCATGAGGCGGACACCGTTCGACAGCTGCTTTTCCGTGGCGAGAAGCGGCGGCGCTACTGCGTGATTGTCGGCGAGCTGCAGAACCCTGCCCGCCCCATCACGCTGAAGCTGTTTGGCCACAAGGGACTAAAGCCTTTTAAGCTGCAGAATAAACTTATCCGGTTGGTGAACATCAGCGTTGGCAGGCCACGGCCCCCGCGACCGGTGATCGAAGGGGAGGGGGAGGACGCGAAGGAGGGCAACAGCGACGCCGAGGAGGAGAAGCAAGGGGGCTCCGACGACGACTCCGACACGGAGTGTCGTGACGGCCACGAGGGCCTCCAATACAACCCCGAGCCGGTGCACAACGTGTGCGGAGAGGATCCTCGGCGCGACTATTGGGAAGAGGAACGGCAACAGCGAGGCGAGGAAAAGAAGGAGGACGCCCCTCAAGAAGATCGTGGCGCAAAGGCGAGGGAAACGTCCCAGAGCGGCGAAGACGTGGACGCCTACGCGGACGAGGACAACGTCCTCCCACTGACGGTGGAATTGCGGGACTCCACGACAACGCACATGGGCCAGCCCTCTTCCATGGCGAACAGCCCTGTCCTTACGGCCACGCGCTTTGACAGACTTCAAAGGTACTTCTTCGACGAGTTTAAGCACCTCCTGAGCTTAGAGGACGTGCGTATGCAGCATGTTTCGATCAACCTCAACCTTGGTGCCGCCTACTGCTGCCTCGCGCGTGAGGGGTCTTACAGCACACCGCTGAAGTACGCCACCTTTAGTGAATTTGTGCAACGCATGAACGAGGAGTCTATGCAGTTGTATTTTCTGAAGGATGCACCAACGTGTGTTTCGCGCGCCGTGGATAGGGAGTGTGGTGCACTGCAGTCAGAGGCTGTTTTTTCGCTTGTGAAAATTTGTTTCTTCTCAAACGAGCGACAGAGCCGCTCTGTGGCGCGCGCGATGTGGGATGCGCATGAAAATCGGTTTGTCTTGTTGGACATGGAAAACGCTGGCGTCACGTTTACGTGGACCGTATTTTCTGTGGACGAGACGGGCGTCGCCGGCGCGCCGGCACCTCCCGCGGCGAGGGGCATGTGGAACCTCGGCGCCGTCGGCGTGGACGGCGGCACCGCTGCCGGCGCTGGCCCGGACGGCGGTGGCGTCATGCGGAAGAAAACCGTGGCGTTCCCGTTTGAGCTCGAGTTCCACGTGTACCGCCGCTGGAAGCAGCACACGGAGCACCCGGCCGCCCCCATCGCCGAGGCGATTCTCGACAAGTTGTCCCTCGCGGAGCACAACCTCATCCACTACGGCTCAACGATTGGCTACGAAAGCATGGACCTCTCGCACGTCTGCGAGGTGGACGCCGAGTCGGAGGACTTTAACGTGGAGAGCATCATTGTGGAGCACACCTCACGCGTGAAGCCGCGGGGGACGGACCTCACAGTCGACAGCACCTCGTCACTCTGGATCGAGAACTTTGCGGCCGCGCGCGCCCTCAAAAACCGTCTTGCGCAGGGAATCATCAGCGCCACCGCGGCGTCGGCAATGACGCGCGAAAGACCACGCGGGCGCGGGGGACGTGGCCCCGCCACGCCGCACGTGCCCAAGCCAAAAACTTTGGCCCCCGCCTCACGCCTGACGTTCTTTCGCGCCCGCAGCAGCACGGTGCACTGGAAGCTGCGCCCCAGCTGCAGCACAGAGGAGAACTTGGCGCCGCTGAGCGAGGCCCTCCGTTTCGCGCAGCAGGTGATCAACACGGCTAATGAGATTGAGCGCACTTCGGTGCGTGGTGGAGCCGCCCCGGACGCCATTTGAGGGGCCGTAAAGGCGAACAAATAACGCCGCACCCAAGGCGGGCAACACAAAACAAAGCAGAAACAAAAAAAAAACAAAGCAACAACAAACACACACACATACACGCAAGAGCGGCAGGAACACCAGCACAGAAGTGGGGAAGAATGGGAAAAAGACAAAAAAGTTGAGGTGAAGGGTGCAAAGGAGGTATGCAGGAGTTGACTTTTTTTTCCTTCCTTTTTTTTTTATTCCCAACCGTCTTACTTATCTCTGCCCCCAATTCCTTTTAATTTTCCTCGTCTTTTCTTCGTATTTTTGCCTTGTTTTCGTCCAGCGCGGTTGTGGGCGCGGGGCGGCTGTTGCATGCGCCTCGCCGTCTCAGCTGGCCGTGTCAATGTGTTTTTATTTATCTTCTGCTCCATTTTATGTTGTTGTTATTAATATTTTTCTTTTCTGCTCCGTTTTTGTTTTGCTCGTCTCTTTTTTTTGTTTTTGTGTTTTGTTTGCTTTTGTTTTCTGCTTGTGTTCTTTGGGAAGTTGCCGTGCGCACCACTTTTTTTTTATATATATACTACTTGATAGGCTAAAGCAAGCCACCAGTGAGCTAAGCGGAGCATAAAGCGAGAGAAGAAGGGCGTCCCCCAGCCCTCCAGAGCCAACGCAACGAATAACGCGAGACGAGGCAAGAATAACAACACGAACACCAAAGGCTAACACTAACAAAGACGTCATGTCATCGGAGGATCCTGCGGCCTTTATTCAACTGCAATCGCAGATTGCGACGGTGAAGCAGGCCTTCAGCAATGCTCTCGCCAGTGAGCTCAACCTTGTGGAGGTCCAAGCCCCACTTCTCTCGCGGGTCGGCGATGGGACGCAGGACAACCTCTCCGGCCATGAGAAGGCTGTGCAGGTGCATATAAAAAATATTCCAGACGCCGAGTTTGAGGTGGTCCACTCCCTTGCAAAGTGGAAGCGGCAGACACTAGGGGAGCACAAGTTTCCCGTTGGTCAAGGGATTTATGTCCACATGAAGGCCCTTCGCGTGGAAGACGACCTAGACAATGTGCACTCTGTCTTTGTCGATCAGTGGGACTGGGAATTGGTGATGCCGCCGCAGGAGCGTAACTTGACATTTTTAAGGAGCATCGTTCAGCGCGTGTACGCGGCGATGCTCCAGGTGCAAGAGCTCGCCTGCGCCAAGTTCAACGTGGCTCCGATTCTTCCGGCCAGCATTCAGTTTATTCACGCGGAGCAGCTGCTGAAGATGTACCCGGACATGACCTCGAAGGAGCGTGAGCGCGCCATTGTGAAACAGCACGGCGCTGTCTTCCTTATTGGCATTGGGGGCAAACTAAGCAGCGGTGATCGCCACGATATGCGTGCGCCGGACTACGACGACTGGTCTTCCCCTGTTTCTGTGAGCGACGGTGGCTACACCACCGGCCACCCGACGATGAATTCCCTGGAGTCGCTGGCGGGGCTGAATGGCGACATCCTTGCGTACAACCCCGTGCTTGATGACGTGCTGGAGCTGAGCAGCATGGGGATTCGCGTGGACGCGGAAACGCTTAAACGTCAGCTCTCCCTCTTGTCAAATGAGGATCGTCTGCAGTACGATTGGCACAAGCGGTTGCTGGCCGGTGAGTTCCCGCAGACCATTGGGGGTGGTATTGGTCAGAGCCGCCTGGTGATGCTGCTTCTGCAGAAGAAACACATCGGGGAGGTCCAGTGCAGTGTTTGGCCGAAGAGCGTAAAGCTGGCCTACCCTCTTCTATAAGACATATGCGCTTTCTTGTCTCTTTTTTTCTTCTTGTTGTATTTTTCCTCTTTTTTTATGTACTTTAAAAAAAAAACTTCTTTATTTTTGTTAAATAAACGTGTCTAGACACGTAATGCGTTGTGCCTGAGGCATTTCTACTCAGCTTTTGTCTCTCTCGCAACATCTCCCCAGTGGACGACAGTGTGAGCAGCGAAACTGAAGGGACCGAACTGCTCATGTGGCTATAAGGAACTGGAAACTATCGCAACAGTCCCGGAGCGCAGAGGCAGCTTCCACAGCCGCTGCTATTGGAATAGGTTCTCTTTACTTGTGTTTCCATTTTTCTTTTGTGCTTCTTTGTTTGCTCCAGGATAGTCTTCACAACGTGGTGTTGCACGCTGCCCTTACACTGGGCCACTGTGCGCTGCAAGTACTTCGCTGGATTCTGTGCGAAATCGCAGGGCGATCGGAGGCTTTCAGTCGCTATTCCATGACTTTTTAAAGGTAGGACGTCATGCGGCCTCGGCACGAGCCAGTCCTCTCTCTCGCCTGGGCCGATGCCGGCAGTTGGATGCGATCCAGTTCCCACTGCGCGCATCAATGAATTGGGGCGCGACGGGACACGATTCCGACCGTTTTGCAGCGGTACGTGTAAGAGTTCTGCGTCACTTTGCCATGGAAACGAGACTGCTGTTAGTATACAGCCCATAGTGTACACGCCTTTGTTTTTTTTCCTTTTTCGACAAAATCTCTCCACTCTCCTTTCCTGTAGGTTTCTCCGCTGTTTTATCGCGCAGCAGCACACATTAATAACTTGCGGCAATGACGAGCATCTACGACTTTCAGGTGAATGGGGCCGATGGAAAGCCCTACGACCTCGCGCAGCACAAGGGGCACCCGCTGCTGATCTACAACGTCGCGAGTAAGTGCGGCTACACGAAGTCTGGCTACGAGACGGCGACGGCGCTCTACAACAAGTACAAGGACCAGGGCTTCACGGTGCTGGCGTTTCCGTGCAATCAGTTCGCCTGGCAGGAGCCGGGGACGGCGCAGGAGGTGAAGGAGTTTGCCTGCACACGCTTCAAGGCGGAGTTCCCCATCATGGCGAAGATTGACGTGAATGGCGGCGATGCCCACCCGCTGTATGAGTTCTTGAAGGAGACGAAGCCCGGTGTCCTTGGCAGCAAAGCCATCAAGTGGAACTTCACGTCGTTCCTCATTGACAAGAACGGTGTCCCCGTGGTGCGGTTTTCGCCTGGAGCCCCAGTGGAGGAAATTGAGGAGGAGCTTTTGCCACTGCTTGAAGCTAGCAGCTGAGGTGTCACTACGTAAGCAGGGACAGTGTGGCTTTTTCTTGTTCTCCTTCTTGTTGGGTGTGATTGTTACTCTTGGGTATAGGAGATAATGCTCTTGGACAGATGGTACTGCCAAAAAGGGGTGGCTGTTCCTAATGGCTCTGTATGTCCATCAGGAGAAATTTGTGTGGAACTTTTTTTAATTTTTTTTTCCTATTGATGAGTGAACGCACGTAAATATTGCGTTCGTGGCACCGGCCGTGGGGATTGGCTGCGGGCGAACTTCTCTTGCTTTATTGCTGACTCCCTGCGTGGTTGGTTACTGTTTTCCGCGAGGGGAGAGAAACGCGTCTGCTTCGTCCTTGTTTTTGCATTTCTCAGCTTTTTCCTTTAATCGTGCAGGAAGTAAAAACATGATCCGTGCCAGTCGATTGCTCAGGGCAGTGGGTATGAAAACCATCTACGACTTTCAGGTGAATGGGGCCGATGGAAAGCCCTACGACCTCGCGCAGCACAAGGGGCACCCGCTGCTGATCTACAACGTCGCGAGTAAGTGCGGCTACACGAAGGGTGGCTACGAGACGGCGACGACGCTCTACAACAAGTACAAGGGCCAGGGCCTCACGGTGCTGGCGTTTCCGTGCAATCAGTTCGCCGGCCAGGAGCCGGGGACGGCGCAGGAGGTGAAGGAGTTTGCCTGCACACGCTTCAAGGCGGAGTTCCCCATCATGGCGAAGATTGACGTGAATGGCGGCAATGCCCACCCGCTGTATGAGTTCTTGAAGGAGACGAAGCCCGGCATTTTTGGCAGCAAAGCCATCAAGTGGAACTTCACGTCGTTCCTCATTGACAAGAACGGTGTCCCCGTGGTGCGGTTTTCGCCTGGTGCCTCAGTGGAGCAAATTGAGAAGGAGCTTTTGCCACTGCTTCGTGATTCCAAGGTCTGAGCGAGGTGAATGCCTCTGCCGTCAGGCGATGGGTGTAGTACAGGAGCCTTGTTTGACAATTTTTTGTCTTTTTTTTGTTTATGACACTTCTGTGTGTGTGTGTGTGTGTGGGTAGCGGGGAAATGTGATGAAGCGGTAACAAGTGGGTTCTGTGGGTCGGCAGAAGGAGGTGGCACTCCCCACACTTTTCCTCCTGCATTTGATATTCCGTGACACACAAATGTTTCATGGCGTTGACGTTGACGTTGGTGTGCTGTATTTGCTTTTCTTCTTATCGGAGGATTGTTGTCTGCGGCGGGAGACAGCCACCGAGGAGTGTGAAGGGAAAGTAGCGAGCATTTGTAAATAAGAAGGGGCGAGGCGGGAAGGCACTCGTAATAAAAAGGGGAATCACGGAAGTACATAGTAAGCAAGGCAGCGGCGGAAATACAGGAGGAGTACGGCGGCAGTGAGACAAACGTGAGTGCGTGTGTGCGGACAATGACGTCAGAAGAGACAGCCACCGCTCACTCTAGCATCTACGACTTCCAGATACTAGACGCTGAGCATCAGTTGTACGACCTCGCGCAGCACAAGGGGCACCCGCTGCTGATCTACAACGTCGCGAGTAAGTGCGGCTACACGAAGTCTGGCTACGAGACGGCGACGGCGCTCTACAACAAGTACAAGGGCCAGGGCTTCACGGTGCTGGCTTTTCCGTGCAATCAGTTCGCCGGCCAGGAGCCGGGGACGGCGCAGGAGGTGAAGGAGTTTGCCTGCACACAATTCAAGGCGGAGTTCCCCATCATGGCGAAGATTGACGTGAATGGCGATAAGGCCCATCCGCTGTATAGCTATTTGAAGCGCTGCCTTACCGGAGCTGCTGGTGTGCAGGCCATCAAGTGGAACTTCACGTCGTTCCTCATTGACAAGAACGGTGTCCCCGTGGTGCGGTTTTCGCCTGGTGCCTCAGTGGAGCAAATTGAGGAGCAACTAATTCCACTTCTTGGGGAGGAGGGTGCCGCTGCTTCTGCGTAGAGTTATTGTGAGATTCTGACACCCACTTACTTCGTGCTCCTTATTTATCTTGATCTATTATGGTTTCCGCCCGCTTTTTTTTTTGTTGACCTCACTCCCTTCTTCCTTCGCTCGCTCCCCGCAGGTTTTGCTTCTTGTCGATTCTCTGCAGCGGCTTGAGGTGAATCACAGACCGCCGTGCTTCTTCACTGTCACATGAAGAAACGAGCATGCACGGCAGGCACGTTTGCAGGACAGTTGCTTGTCCTTACGGTTACGCGTCGCGGGGTCTGTGTGTGTATGTGTGGGTGGGTGGAGGAAGCGTGTGAAGCAGGAGTGTGACTCACGGTAGTTTCTCGCACTCCTACCTTCTGCCGCGTGTTTGTGCGTGGAGGTCACGTGCGTTTCCCCCCCTCAATCCTTTCCTTTTCTCTTAGCTTTGTTTGTTACCTAATTTCCGGCAAATTCGGGCAAAACCCGGAGGTGTGGTGAGAGTGGCGCACATGGGCGCACAAGAGGAGGAGGAGGAGGAGGAGGGGAGGGTGAAAGATTAACAAGAAGAAGAAAAAAACACAAGAAAAGAAGGGAATCGGAAAAAGAAACAAGAAAAAAAAGAAAAAAAAGGAATAAACAGTCTTAAATGTTAAAAGTATAACGAGAGCAATCATGATGGGTGCAGTAGCACCAGAGCTGTGCGTGTGTGTGTGTGTGCTGTTGTTGTTGTTGTTGTTTTTGTTTCTTTCTGTGCTTGTGATTGTTTGTTTGTTTGTTTTTTTCCTTAGTTGTGACTGTGTGTTTATATCCCCCCCCCTTTCCCAGCACTTTCTCGCAGGCTTCTGGGATGCCTGGCGCACGCCGCCCAACAGTTGCAGGGAACTGCAGCTACGGGCTCTATCTGCAATACGCAGCGCTGTATGTTTTATTTGTTGTTTTTATTTTTCTTTTCTGTCCCTCTCTCTCTCTCTTCTTGTCTCCCGCGCCTGTGTGCTCGTCGTGGTCCACGTAGGCTGTAGCGCAAAGAAAGGAGGGGCGGGAAGGAGCTGGGCAGGGGTTGGCCGCTGTAGCATACAGCTGTTCCCGCGTTTTTTTATTTTTATTTTTTGTTTTTGTTTTTGTTTTCTTCTGCAGCGGGTGCGCACGGGCCTCTGGTGTGCCTCTGCAGCATGCGCGGCGGCGGTGTCCTCGCAAGTTGAATGCCAACTGGAAATGGCGGGACACTCTTTCTGCCGGTCGTGCGTGCGGCGGCGGCGCTGTCGGGGCGCCCCTGCGTGGAGCAGGCCGCCGCCAACGTGGGAAGAGCCACCGTCTCTCCTGTTCAGTCGGCAAATGCATTGCGGTCCCCCTCCTCATCACCGCGGCCTCCCGCGCCTGGGGAATGCCACAGCCATCCCCGTCACGAAGAGGCGTCCTGGTGGGCCACCGCACTGCGTTACAAAGCCATCACAACAGAGGCCCGGCAATTGGGGCTGGACGCGCTCCAGCGGGGCGAACTGCGGAGGCGCGCCAAGGTTTTGTTTTCGCTGGAGAAGTGGCATGCAGCTGGTTGCGCCGCCAACGCCGCGACAGTGGTGAAGGAGACACTGGCGGCCATTCTCAAAGAGGAGGTGGACGGCTGCCGCGGCTGGGCGGATGTGGCGAGTGGCGGCAGTTGCCACGTGAGTTTCGTCTTGGGCGGTGGTGACACCGCGCGCGTCGTGGATGCGGCGTCGGCCCTGGCAGCCACACTCCGCGGTCACGGTGACCCAACAAACGCCGATTGTATCCGACGGTTGCTGTGCGCCGTCGCCGTCGTGTCGGCGATGTTGAACCATTTTTGCCCGCTCTGCTGTGCCATGGCCGCCTCTGCGGAACTCCCGCATGCGTGGGCGCAGGCACTTGCCTCCTTCGAGCAGCTTCTCAACGATGAGGGGATCGTGTCCTTTGTTCTGACAGAGGCCGTCGTTTCGGCGGTAGTGTCTGCCAATTCCTTTCCACTGACGATCTTGCAACGCTGCGATGCCCTTTTGAAGGAAACACGAGCGAAGATGCTGCCGTGCCTCGTCCCTCTCCAGCGGCTGTTAGAGGTGACCGATGCGGCTGCAGCTTCCGCCACGGCGGGGGCTCCAGGCCCTGCTCTGCACATGCGCACCGAGGCGCAGCTGCTGGACTTGAAATGCCGTCTACAGGGGGAGTTGCGGGAGCGGCTGGCAGTGGCGTTAGAACTGGAGCAGCGTAGCGTAGAGCAGGCGCAGCAGTTCCGGCAGGCGTGGGACTTGCACCGGATGAGTGCGCGGGACACTCAGTCGTGTGGACCCTGTCTGAGACCTCGAAAGGAGGGCTTTACTGCGGGGGACAGCAGTGGCGCGTCGGCGGGGTGGCGTGTTCACTCAGGCGCTCCACCAGTAGTGAGAGAAGCTGCGGCCGAAACAAAATCAACAGTGAGATGTGAGACGGTTGCCCGCGGGCATGAAACGGCGGTCACCGCATCCTGCTGGGAGCGCACTGTCCTCGAGGTTTGGGGGGCGCGACGCGAGGCGGTTCTTGCAGTGCTGCGGCAACACGCCATTGCCGACAGCATCCTCTTGAAGCGCGATGGGGCCGCGAAGGAGGCAAAGGCGAAGCAGGACGTTGGCTCGGCATGGATGGCCGATGTGCTGCCAGGAGCCCTATCACGTCAGCTTCGCGCCTTGATTGGTGCGCCAGACCAGCATGCAACTCGCCTATTCGTTTCACTGCGGCGGTGGGTCAGGGGCGGGCGTGCCGCGCCGGATGCGGAAGTGTACGTTGCGCGGGCGCTGGAGTTGGTCGTGTTTCTTTTGGTCGCCGACGTTACCGCCGCGCAGGATGACACGCTGCTGCCGGAGTTGATAGAACTTGTGAAGCATCTGGCGGGGGCTCGGGGCCAAGGGGACGCCTCATTGCTCCCCTCACTTCGGCAGCTACCAGACGCATTGGCGGTGGCTCTCGTGGGCGCCGTTCTATCGTTGCCCTCGACGCAGGCGGCCCTTTTTGCGGAGCATCACTCTCACACTGAGGGCGGCCGCCGAGTCCTGTCGAATGTCTCTTTCTTGTTGTGGGAGCTTCACTCCGCGTGCGCCTTGCAGCACGCGGTGTCGATGCTGGGCGCCGGCCGCACCGTTCCGCACGCCGCGGGCGGTGGCGGCGTTATCGCGCCGCCGTTGCCTTCCCTGCAGGGGCGTGCCGCGGCGGTGAGGTTATTAGCCGACGTGGCAAGACGTGGCAGGGGCGCGGGGCTTGCGCTGGGCCCGTCACCCACGCACGACGCCGGATTCACGCTGACGCTCACTGAGCTGCTTGGTTACGGTGCCGTTGCGCAGCTGCAGGGAATTCCTGCGCGTATGCGCCGGCCGCTGCCGCGATTTTTCAGTGAGGCGCTCTGGGAGGGGCTGCTGCCGCTCGCCACCGGCTCGCTCCATGAGCTCCAGCGCATCCACCGCGATTGCGGGGGGGATGCGGTGCGCCGTCTGCTCGAGCTTTGCCGTGCGCTTGTCGAGGCGATCGCCCCGAGGTGGGATTACAGCATAGTGCCAACGCGGCGCCTTCAAAGGCGGGCGTTGACGCTCCTTGCGTCGGCGCTTGCAGGGCAGGAGTACGAGGCGAACGATGCCGTCAAGGACCGCGTGGTGAAGTTTGCCTCTCTCCTCGAGGGGCTGCTGGCGGGGGCCGCGGCGGCCTCGCCGCACCTCCTCCCAGACAGTCGCACTTTTTCCCGCATGTGCAACGCTGTGGGGCTAATTTTGCACGACGTGGACGGTCGCACCGGGCACCAAATAATGACGCATCTGCTCCGACTGCGGCCGCCCCTGCACACGCTGGACACCGAGGCCCACATCGCGATTATTCGTTGCCTCTCTTCTCTGCGGCACGGATGCACGCTGTGGGAGGAGGCCGTGCGGCACTACAGGCAGGCCGTCGACTTCGTGGAGGACGCCAACAAGCACAACCCTGTGGGGGCGTCTCATCGTCGTCCACACATCCCCGCTGATCTCTCCACCGCCCGCCTGCTGCGTTGCATCGGAAGCAGCCCTCTGCCTCGTGAGGCAAGGTGCGCGTTGACGCTACGCGTCGTTGCCTTTGCTCGGGCGTCCGGGCTTTCTTTGAGCTCCCAGTCGTATTCCTCTTGCCTGCTTAACTTCACATTGCGGGAACGTCAATGCACGGGCGCGTTCACGGGCGCTCCGTGGTGTGATGCTCTGGAGTGGTACAACGATGCAATGACCCGGATGCAGCAGACGCCCCCGCCGCAACAGGATCCTTTGTGTTTTCAATTGGCATGTTTACAGAGTTTACTCGCACAGGGTGAATGGCCCGAGGCGTTGCTGTCAATCCCGCTGGCAGACATTCTTCGCCGCCACGACGATGCGGCGGAGTTTGGCTTGGACCGTTTCACTGGGAAGGTGTCCTTCCTGCTGAGGCTCTGTGCGTCCGACCGAACACGGAGCTGCGCCGGCGCAGCGCGGTCGTTGCTCAAAGTGCTCCAGCCCTTGTCTTCGCCCAAACCAGGGACGCAGGCGGTAAACCTGGCGGAGATGCGGCATTTGTGTCGAGTGGCGAACACCCTTCCCCCCGTGCACGCGGAGGCGAAGGCGACGAGCGGAGTGCCGCTCTTTCGCCACGAGGCACCGTTGATTCCAAGGTCCCCGGTAGAGATGGGCGGCGCATGGACGCATTCGCCGGGGTCATGTGCTCTTTCTCTTCGCCGTCCCTGCCACAACCAGGAGGCGTTGCTGGCGAAACTGGAGGACACCGTTTTCTTGGGCTTGCATGGGACGCCAAGTCACGCTTCTGGAGGCGTTGGCGGTGATCCGCTGCGGCCCTTGGCGCCCCTGCAAGTTCGTGAGCGCGTGTCCCGTGCGTTTCCGCTTCTGAAAACCGTGTGGTCGGCGGAGGACGTGCTGAGGCGGGAAGCTGCGGCGGCGGGCGAGGGGGCGCGCTCGCGCATGGACACCTGCTACGCCAGTGTCATTGTGCCGCTGCGAAGGCTTGAGCGGCTTCGCGCGGAGAAGCGGCGTGGCATGCGAGGCCGCCACCCCGCACCACGGCTCGCCTGGGGCGTCAGCGGACGGAAGGGACCCCCCAAAGTGCAAGAGTGAGGGCGGGCGTCCACACGCGAAGGAGCGAGTGGGAAACAACAACAACAACGAAAAAATAATACCGGGCTGCGTTGGGTGCGACGGGGCCTCACGTTGCGCTTCGGGCTGTGTTTACGCGTGCGTGCTGCGCCGAATGCGGCCTTCTGTGTCCCGGTTGCATCTACCACACAAAGAGGAGCCGCCCGCCGATATACAAGGCCCCCTCTCCCCCTTGGAGAAAAAAAACGAAGGACGGCACATACACACACAAAAAAAAAACAGAAGCAAACAAAAAAACAGAAGACATCAAGAAAAAAAAAAGGGCCACGTACCGAAGTAGATGTTGCGTCGTGTTCGGTGTTTGCGGGCCCCTGTTTTTTGTCGCATCGTCGATATTATGCGGCAAAACGAGCCGTACGCGCGGCCGGGGATTCTGTACCCTATCCGTGTGGAGCTGGGGGCGAAGGTGGAGAAGTGTACGCCGCGTGAGCTGCAAGACATGATAGACAGTATGCTTGCCCGCTCCCAGCGCTTCGCAACGGTCAAGACGGGAATGGTGTACAACACTGATCAATCGGTGGCGACGGAGATCAAGGCGTATGGGCGTTACGTCATCACAGGCAACATGCGTGGGGGGTACATTAAGGGCGATCACCGCTTTGGCCCGCGTTTGACGGGTTACGGGGGCGCCACGACGAAGCCGGGGCTGCGATGGAACGGAGACGACTTGTGATGTGAGTGTCTTCGAGAAGGCTTCTGTTTTTTTTTGTTGTTGTTTTTTTTTGCTCTGGGCGTATATATATGCATGTATGCACAGCTGTTGCATTGCGCTCGGCCAATGCGCTGGCTGCCCGACCACGCCGGAGGAGCAGTGGCGATAGTTGACCTGCGGTGACTTCCTTCAGTGAGTGACGACGACGATGCTGACTGTGAGGGGGGAGGGGGCGAGTACCCCTGTCCTGCGTGCCGCTGATTTTGCGTCGCTGCGTTGACATGTCGTTTCAATTTTTGTTTTTCCGTTTTTTTGTATGCTCCGCATCTCTCCCGCTCTTTCCTCCTCTTTCTTATCCTCCACCTCTTTTGCGTTGTCGCTGGCGCTGCCTCCTTACCAGCAACCGGGACACGTCTCTTGGAGAGGGAAGTGGGGAAGAAGAGGGGTGGAAAAAAAACTAAAAAAAAAATCTGGGCCGAGGGACATAAGAAGCAACAGCGGGGAATAGCTTTGACTGCGAGTCCACCGCGTGGGAAAGAAGGGAGTGAGGAAGGAGCGGCGGACGACAAGGAGAGGGGGCAGGGATATGATTGTAGAGGACACCGCTGCGGCTGAGGTGCCGACCGTTCGGCGGGTGCGCCGGATGCGCACGCACTTTGAGCGTCTGGTGCGCCCAGCCGAGGTGCAGCCAGGCGACCCGATGCCCAGCATTGAGGGGTGGGTCCTGTTCCTCACAAACCTGCCGCCCAACACAACCACTGACCACGTCCTCGATCTCTTCCTCACCTACAAGAATGACGAGGGCGAGGGGTATGCCCCAGTCCGCGAGGTAAAACTGCCGCTGGACAAAAACTGCTCTTGCCGCGGCTACGCGTTGGTTGAGCTGGAGCGGAAGGAGGCGTTTGAGCGGGCGCTGCGGGAGTTGCAGGGCATCGTGTTGCCCTTCGCGGAGGGCGAGCCGCCGACGGGGGAGGAGGTTTGGCGGCTTCAGATCGCGCCGACCTTTTTGGGCGAGGAGGACGGCGACGATATTCCTTTGGCGGGCGAGAAGCGGTCCCTGGAGTGCACGCAGTGAGCCGTTTGTTGGATGTGGATTTCTCACACACTTCGTCTGCCTGCCTGTCTCTCTCGCTGCGTGTGTGTGTGTGTGTGCGTGGCTCTCTGGACACCCACTTCTTTCAAGCAGGTCACCTCCATTTGTTTTCGTGCGAGAGTAATCGGGTGGATGGCGGCGGTAGCAGCAGCAGCAGCGAGGTGAGTAGTAATAATTCTCCCAGGGAACCAAAACGGAAAAAAAAGGAGAAAGAAAAGGAAAAGGGGCGAGCATAATCCAAGGTGTGAACAGTGTTTTCGGCAGGAGCCGAAGGAGACGTTTAACGCCTCCTCCCTTTGCCCTTGGTATTGTAAGGAGGAGGGGAGGGGGGGGGGATAATGCGCGGCCGAATGTTTGCCGTTTATTGCTCTTCTTTTTCCCCACCACTTTTCTCGCTCTCGCGCGTGTTCGGTGTGTACGTGTTGTGCCTGCGGCTGCTTCCTCCTCCTCCACGTCCCCTTCTATCCTTACCATACCCACACCACGTGCACGCTGGTATATCGCCGACCCTCGCGCTTTGCCGCCTTACTTTGCCGCCGCCTTCTTCTGTTTCCTTTTTTGCTTCTTTTGCTTCGTGTGTGTGGGGGGGCGTTCGCCTCGCACGACCGCACATGGCGTGGTGTTGGAGGCGAGGGCGTCTACTTTGGCGTAGGGCCCTTGCCGCAGCGGGACGGACATCTTCCCTCTCCTGTGAGGAGCAGTCGAAGAATAGCGAACAAAATAAGAAAAAATAAAAGAAGAGGGCTCAGGAGGCTGATTTCACCACTTCGTAGATTCCACGCATTACCGCTTCCCTAATGTCTAACGGGGCAGCGGGTGGTGCTCCTCCCAAGCCACCTTCCACATGTGCGGATCGTGTGGATTCACAGCGGACAAGTCTGCCGTTTGTGCTTTTCGAACTAGTGATGGTGTCCATTTTTACCTTCACGTACTTTTTGATTAGGCGACAGCGGCGCCTGTCCGAATTGCGTGCGCAGCAGCGCCATGAGAGAATGGCTCGGGTTGACGTGGCGTTTGGCGTGAACGCAAGTGCTCCTGAGCA
Source organism: Trypanosoma conorhini (assembly GCF_003719485.1). Classification (NCBI taxonomy): domain Eukaryota; phylum Euglenozoa; class Kinetoplastea; order Trypanosomatida; family Trypanosomatidae; genus Trypanosoma; species Trypanosoma conorhini. The sequence continues at coordinate 21,613 of NW_021704143.1, read as the reverse complement.
AGGCGGTGTGTAACGGGAGTGAACCGCTGGAGGTTCAACGCGTCCACGGAGCGTGGGAATTGCACCATCGCTGGAGTTTCTGCCACCTCTCGCGCTGATGCCGCTCATGGAGAGACGCGTGGAATGATGCGAACCTCTGACCGTGCGTGTTTTCCTTTCCCGTGCGCCCTTTCTTTGCCTGGGCATCGTGTGACATCTTCGCCGTCGTTTCTTCCCCCCCCCCTTTTATACACACACGCACGCACACTTTTCTCTCAGTGGTGGTGATGTTGCCGGCGGCAGCGGCGAGGGGACGTGCATGCGAGATGCCTGAGTGCTCTCCGCTTTTGTTGTTGTTGCTGCTGCTTGTAGCGTTTTTTTTTTTGCATTGCTGGGGAGGGGTCTCTTGGCTGCGCCTCGCTGCGTGCGCGCGGGTGTGGTCGGCACCGCTGCGGTTTGGCGATGATGCAGCGCCTGACGCGGCTCCGAAGCGACGGGGCCGTCTCCATCGACCTCGACCACATGCTGGACGCCACCGCAATGGCGCGCGACCCCCCCGCGCGTGTGGGGCCTTGCGCCACGAGTGCCGCCACTGCCTTTCCTCCGCCTCCTGCTGCCGCCGCTGCTGGTAACTCCACCTCGCCGTGCCCGCGCTGCCCGTCCTCCATTCTGACGGCGGACGAGGGCGACACGCCGGAGCACTTGACGCAGGAGGAGGCGCCGCTTCCACCGCGGCGGTGCGCCTTTCAGCGGGCGGTGGAAGCACAGCCGAGGCGCTTGGGGACGTCCCTGCCGCGGACCGGGGAGAGGCAGGCGGGAAGCCGCCAATCGCAGAAAGGCAGTGACAGTTGGAGTGGCGACGACGAACTCCAGCGGCAGCCGGGGCGACCTCGTGGGGAGAAGGCGGAGGGAAGCGCGTTGATGGAGCAGCGTGGGAAACGTCTTGCAGTGCGTACCGTGTCGCCCACGGGGAGGAAATTTAACGGGGACGGCGAGAGGGTCGTGAGTGACGCCGATGACAGGGCGGAGGTGTGTGGCCGGCTGCACGCGGAGGCGGCGCAGCTTCGGACCAGGCAGGGGGAGCTTCACCGACAAGCTGAGGAGGCACGGCGCATGGAGACGGAAAAAGAAATGGCCACCTCGCAGAGGCGGCGGCAAGGGGAGCGGGGCCACGACGATAGTCCTGTCCCCATGACCGAGGCGGAGAGGAACGAGCTCTTTGAGCGGCTCGCCATGCCGGTGCGACGGCGTGAGGAGGCAAAAGATGGCCTCTCTCCCAGGTGCGCTGCAGTGCGGGTCGGAGCGAGCGAAGAAGGGGAAGTTCAGCAATGCCTCTTCCAG
>NW_021704143.1:9141-20256 GCF_003719485.1 Trypanosoma conorhini | reverse complement strand
TGTGCCCTCCATGCCCGCGCTGAGCTTGGCCGAGCTGAGGCGCCACAACGAACTGGCAAAATCTGTGTTTTAATGACTCATCACTGTGTGTCGCTTGTTGTTGCTGTGGGGTTTTTTTTTCTGTTTGTTTTTGTTTTGTGCTTCTTTTCCTTCGCTGAGAAGGAAAGACGTTTGGGCCGTTGAGCGCGTACACAGAAGCGCCTGCCCCGCCGTCCGCACGTGCACACGCACCGCTGCGGTGGTCATCCGGCGCAAAAAAAAGAAAACAACAACAACAACAACCGACAGCAACCAAACAGCAACAACAACAACGATAAGAAGAAAAAAACGCCCCACTTTGTGTGCACCTCTCTTTCAAGTGCCCCCCAAATGCATTTTTTTTTATACAATGCATATCGCTCTCTTTGCTTGGATGCGTCGTGTGCGCATCGTACACCCCCGTTTTTTTTTTCTTTTGTAAAAATAAATAACACATTTGAAGTTTGCGAGGAGGCAGAAGAATGTGTTGCGGCTGTGTCTCTGACGACTTCCTTCTTCCTTCTGCTTTCCCATGGGCCAAATAGGAATTGTTGTTTGTTTCCCGCCGCTTCACTCGTCTCGGCTCCTTGCGGGAGGGGGCGATTATAGGTGTTTCTGGCGACTGCGTGAGGGAGGGGAGGGGGGATTGTTCGTGTGCAATGCCTCCGCGAGGCATCCAGCGGCACAAGAACGGCAAGTCCGGCGCCTACACCGAGGAGTATCACAGCCTCCTTGGCAAATCGGCGTGGGTTGTCGTGCGGCAGCTTGACCACGCGGACGACAAGGGCGCCGTCAGTCTCTCCGAGGGGGACGTCGCCACCGTCTTCGCTCAGTTTGGCGAGGTGGTGGATGTGCGGTTTGTGCGGCACCGACGCACTGGGCGTTTCTTGGGCACAGCCTTTGTGAGGTTTGCGGACTACCGCAGCGCCGTGCTCGCCGCCGACGAGATGAATTCCAACCATGAGACTGGGCAGGAGGTGCGGCTAACGGCGGCGGGCGCCGCGGCGGGGCGCGGGATCGAGGTGGAGCGGTGCGACGAGGCGGAGGTTGTCGTGTTGCCGGATGACGTGGAGTCGTACCCGGCGTGGGTCGCCAGGCTGGAGGCTGGAGGCATCGCCTTGACGCAATGAGGAGGGCACGCCCTGCCCGCTGTTGTTGTTGTCGTTGTTGTGTCTGTGTGTGTGCTTTTTTATTTTTTCGTCCATCACGGGTGTTGCTTGGGGGGTCTCCTGCCAACCTGCCGCGACTGAGCCCGTTCTGCAAAAAAAGGCGAAGTGGCAAACTGCACGCCAAGGACGGCGAGTGGTGGGTTTGGCAGGCGTACGCCGGGGCTCAGATGTGAAGGCAAAAGGGAGGAGCGGATGCAGAGGGGAATTCATTCTGTGTTTTCTCCCAGTGCTGTCCGCGCCCTCCCCACTTATTATTATTATTGTTGTTGGGTTTTGCTTTTGTATGCTTCCATTTTATTTATTATTATTATTATTATTTTTTTCTTTCTCTCTTTTTGCTCTCTCTCTCCCTCTCTCAGCGTGCGTGGGTCTTGTATTTGCAGCAGGGCGGGGTGCCACGAGGCGCAACATCGTCCAAGCACACACACACACACACACACACACACACAATCGAAAGGTGCAAACGGTGCTGTCACTTTTCCCTCTATATCGGGGGAAAAGCAGGCACAACGGACTAAGCGTGTGCGCAGCTGCCAATAACAATATACAGCAAGGGGTATATACATATATATGCCGGGAAATACATTGTTCTAGTTCTTATTTTTATCATTTTTATTCTAGTTCAGCTTTGCTTTGCTTTGCCTGCTTCCGATGCAATCATGCGTTGATCAACTACTGGGAGGGGATAACTCGGTGCTTCCGCAAATACTGCGCGGTGTGAGGGAGCTGCAGCCCCTCGCCTCCCCCGCTTCTTCTTCGCTGGCTCCGTGGGAGAAGGACCTCTACCGGCACCTCGTCCGTCTTCTCCTGGTCGCGGGCAAGTGCACACGACGTGACACACACGACACCGCGCCAGGCTTGACACTTGAACACGGTGTGCTGGCCCAACTCATCCTCTGCGCCGCCATGTTGCGCGGAGGGAGTACCGCCGACGAGGCCTGCCGCGTCCTGCACGACGTGGGTGTTAGCGGCTGCCGCGAGATGCGTCTTGATCGCTACCTCGATGCCTCAGCGGAGATGTTGCCACACATCTTGCCGTTTATCTCCGTTTTGACGAAACTCTTCCACGTTCCTGCGTCGGATATTTTGCCTCAGCGCGAGAGCGTCCAACGCGCGGGCCGCGCCCAGACATCCTCGTCAGCACCAACTGCGCAGCCTGGGCTGGCGGGCGCCAACCACCCACGGTCATTGGCGGGTGGGGAAGAGCACAGCAATGCCCGCCAGCGTCGTTGGCGCGACTTGCCGGAGCAGCCATCGTTTGTGCCGTTTCGCCAAAATCCACTGTATAACGCCAGTGAGAAGAATTTGTGGATGCTGCCGCAGTTCCCTACCCCTGTTCTTGCCTTTGCACAGAAGTTTGGTATTGGCTGTGACCCGAAGTTGCCCGAGTTGGGCGTTCGTCTGGCCCCCGCCGCGTTGCTGGGCCAAGAGGCTCCTGAGGCGCCGCGTCTCTCGGTTCATTCCACCCTTCCGATTGCCTCTCGTCGTTTCTTGGAGGCCAGAAACTATGAGAAGCAGTGGGAGCCGTTGTTTTCACGGTATCTCTCCAAAGGATTGTTGCTCAAGTGGGGCACCGTGCTTGTCTCGCGGGGCCGCACGAGCTCGACAACAAGCGTGAACCCCGAGCGTACTTCAACGGCCTCTGATGTGGTCTTTTCACCACCCATTGCCTTGGTGCCTCCCATTCCGGTGGTTGCTATGAGCTGTGGCGCGAATTCCTATTACGTGGTGACGCTGGACAATAAGCTCTACGCCGGTGGGAGCAATGAGCATGGACAAATAGGGTGTGACCGGTCCAAGGATGTCCCCGTTCTCTTTCCGCATGTTCACGGTGACGGCCGGCAACGCTTCTACTCTGTGCCAATTCGTCCAGGGGACCAAATTGGAAGAATTGAGGCTGGGTCGGACTTTGTTCTGATGATTGTTTTTGAAACAAGTCGGATGTACATTTGGGGGCGGAATGATTGTGGCCAGTGCTTACTACCAACCCCGAGTATGCTCCCGAGTCCAGTCACAATGGATTTTCCCGAGCGTTGTGGGAGGATCAAAGAGGTGGCATGCGGAAGTGTTTCGGCCACGGTGGCGTTCTCATCTGGCATGGTGGGGAGTTGGGGTGCAGCCTCCATGCTTGGGACAATCGCGCCGCCTGAGCACCTTCGTGAGACAGATACAGAGCCGCGAATACAGTGTTCAAAGCACGTGATAGGTTTCAATCATATTCCAGAAGAAATTGTGGCGTTGCGGGCAGGTTCTTATCACCATCTTGCCATCACAGCCGCCGGACATGTGTATTCGTGGGGCATGGATCGCAGTGGTTGTCTGGGGAACGGCCCCGGACACAGTGGTGGCAAAATATGCCTTATTGACTCCTTGATAGAACATGTGGTTATCGACGCTAGCTGTGGATCATTTCACTCTGCGGTGCTCACCAAGGAGGGAATTGTGCTTGTTTTTGGAGAAAACAACTGCCATCAGCTGGGGATTAGCGGTGAGGCACCCCGTACAACCCCGGTGCATCTTCCTTTGCCAAAGCGTGCCATAGCAGTTTCCGGTGGACGGGAGCACACCTGTGTGCTGTTGGAGGATGGCGATCTCATGTCATGTGGGACACTTCGCTCCTGTGGCATGGACTTGGGCTCTGGAGCACGGTTTATTACCCCCCAACGAATCTTCCGCGGCTACCTTGTCCTGTCCATGGCAAGTAAGGCAACCCACGGCATGGCGCTGGGCCTCCGTCGGTTGCTCTCTCTTCACCCTGTGGGGTTGTCAGCGGAAATTTTGCCCAAGGGTGAACTAATGCGAATAAATCAAGTTATCCTACAACAAGGTGTCTGCGCTGTGGCGGTAGGAAATGGGTTTCTGCTCATCGTCACAGAGGCGGGGGAGGTGCACGCAATTGGTCAATCGCAGCGAGGCCAGTTGGGGACGGGAGACGTGACGACGGCTGCCTGCGCCAACACCTTTACGAAGGTTGCCCTACCCGAGCAGGTGGTGTTGGTCGGACTTGACTGTGGTGCCGATTACGTCATTGGCATCGGCAGTCGCTGTGGTGTGTATAGCTGGGGATGGAACTCGCATGGGCAACTTGGGCACGGTGACTCTGTGCCGCTTCATGAATCCGTTTTCACTCCAAGAGAGATTGCGGCGTTGCGCTCGAGGCAGGTTGTTCAGGTGGCATGTGGTGGCACATTCGCCGTGGCCCTCACACATGACGGTGAGGTTTACACCTGGGGAGAAGCTCTCTACTGTGGCCACGGCGATGTCGAACCCCCGTGCGTAACGACCCCGCGGCTTCTTGAAGTGCTGAGCGACGTTGTCGCGGTGGCGGCGGGTGTCTCACACACCGTGGCGCTTACCTGCAACCATCGAATCTATGCCTGGGGAAAAGGTCCACTGGGGGACGGAGGCTCATTCAGTACGGTTGCGTCCACCCCCGTGGCGTTGGTGTTTGCCCACGGCGTGCGGCAGCTGGGGTGTGGGCCGTTCAACACCTTCGCAATCACCGACGTTGGGGACCTCTTCGTCTGGGGCTCGAACGCCAATGGGCAGTGCGGCGTGCCGCAGCGTGGCGATTCCCACCCACCCCTGACGAGCGGCTCTGGCTCCCTCGCTCCGCGGAGTCGGGGGCGGCAGCGAGCGTCGTCGTCCTCCTCGTCCTCCTCGTCGGAGGTGTTGTTTCCGACGCGGGTGGCCTCGGAGGTGCGTGACGCCGCGTTTGGTGCGTTGTGCGGCGTCGTCATCAAAGAGGACGGCAGCGGCGCGGTCGCCGGCGAGGTGCACCAGGCGGACAGGACGATGTGCTTCCAGAGATTTACCCCGCAGCGGCTGTCGGCGGTGCCGCGAGACAAGAGCCGCGCCGGCGACCCGCCCGCGTTTGTGGAGGGCGATTCCGCGCAGGTGTGCCTCTCTCGCTGCTTCCGCGGCGGCGACGGGGTGCTCGCCGTGCTGGAGTGGGGCCGCCCAGGCGCGGCGCAGGTGGCGAGGGCCATTAGCAACTTGAAGACGTGTTTCCAGTCCCCCGAGAAGGCGAACTGCGGCGTGCAGCGGGAGGGATAGGGGCGAACGACGGCGCGGTTGCGGCCGCCCAAAGAACGAGAAGACGGAAGAGAGGCAACGTAAAAGGGAGAAAACGAGAGAAAAGCAAAAACAACAACAACAACAACATCGACGACAACAACACACTTCAGTAGAAGGAAAGAGAGGATATGCAAAGTGTGAGGGTGAGTCTCTATTAGATTTTTTTTTGTGTGTTTCCTTGTGTTGCACTTACTTTTGGACCTAGGCTGTGGCTGCCCCATAGGCGCTGTTTTTCCTCCGTTCCCTGCCGCTCCTCACGCGGCGTTCCCTACCCTCCTTTTTTTTTTCCTTTTCGCTCTCTCTCTTTGCTGGAGCAGGTAGAGAAACTTTGAACTGTAATGTCTCTTGAGTGCTTGGCGTACCGACAGATCCTCAAGCAGCTGGGGAGGGTGTCGTTGCGGTACAAGGAGCCAAGCCATGTGTGCTTCACCGTGTTTGGGGTCATGCTGCGCATGGATGACTTTGCCGCGGCCGGGTACGGCAACACACCACGGCGGGTGGTGCGATCGGCGTTTTCCCGTCCAAGCATCACTGGGCTCGCCAGCGATGCACCTGCGGCGCGCCTGTCAGCCGCGTTTGATATCCTGCGGCGACTCAATGATGCCCTGGCGTCGAACGGAATGGCGAGAGCGCAGGTGGAGGGGCAAACTGCCGCCGCCTCGCCGCCTCACTCCTCTGCGAGGGCGTTGCAGACTGAAAAGCCCACGGGAGCGCAAGGCAAAGGTGGTGGGCCCGAAAAAGGCGGCGCCGTCTTGCACGACCCCGCGCATGAGGGAGGCGAGGACGACGTCGTCACTATCGCCAATGGAACCATTTTTATTGAGGGCTCTGTGAGCCGCAAAGTGCGAAAAATATCGCGTCATGTCGTGTTTTGCATGGTTTTGGACCGTCTCCCCTTATATCGTTTTTTGATACCGCCCGAGCCGTTATACACGAGAAACATGCGTACAAGCTTCAGGTTTCCGATGATAGTGGATGCCTTGCTCGTTATGGCTGCGTCGTCAAACATGTCGGGCAATGTTCCCGTCGTGATGCAGAACGACGTGAAGACGGCGGAGGAGTACCAGGCGATGTGCGCCTCCATTCCCACACGCACCGTCACCGTGTCTGATCACGTGGAGGTGGAGCTGCGGACAGAGTACGTTTGCTCCAGAGTCCCCGACGACGATGCCCCGGATGCCGCCGATGATGGGGAGATGCGGGAATCCCTTCCACGGAGTAGCGGCAGGAGCGCCACTACTGCGCCAAGGGAGTACATTTTTCGTTACGTTGTGTTTATTCGAAACTATGGGTCCTCGCGAAACACAAAAAAGTGGCACGTGCAGCTGCTCTCGCGTCACTGGGTCGTCTTTGATGAGGATATGGGGCAAGTCACGGAGGTGATTGGTCCGGGTGTGGCGGGCAACTTTCCCCTTTTGGCGCCTGGAGAGTCTCACACGTATGAGAGCGGCGTCAGCTTGTGTGGCACCTCCGGCGTGGTGCGTGGCACCTTTCAGATGAACGCCTACAACGAAGATGGCGAGGCGTGCTGCATTGACGTGCAAATTGGGCCGACGCGCCTCAGTGCAACGGGGAACGCGTAAAATCGACAGAAGCAACAACAGCAGCAACAGCAAAAAAAAAAACCAACAACAACCATATGGATGTTTTTAGTAGTAGCGGCAAATGCCTGCGTGGTGGGATGGAGCGGGGTGGGGGTGGGAAAGTGTTGCTCGTGCGCGTGCCACTCCGCCTTGTCCGGCGCCGCGAGGGGAGGAAAAAAGCGAATGGCCTGAGGTTTGCCCTGCGCCCGCCGTTGGCCGCTTGGTCTAGTGGTATGATTCCTGTTTCGGGTACAGGAGGTCACGGGTTCAATTCCCGTAGCGGCCCAGCCTTTTCTTATTTTTCTTCCCCCCTCCATTTCTTCTGTTTCCACTTTTCACTTCTCTACGAAGGTGGCGAGGTGAGTCGGGCGCGGTTATTTGTTGTCCTCCGCCCCTTTCTTGGTGCTTGACTATGTGTCTGTGGGTGGTCGGCGGATAAGAAGAAGGGGCGAGGGTGTTTTTGTCCTTTGTTTTGCCGTGTGTTGGCGTTATTTCACCCGCTGTGTTTTGGGACGAGGCGAGAAAAGCGTAAGTAAATGCAGACCCGCCTTTTGCTGTTGTTGCCCCCTCCCATTCTTCCCGCCACCACTACGTGGCTCATGTGCGTTTCTCTACGGATGTTCGCGCTGAGTTTTTTTTTTCTCCTCCCCCCCCCCCCTCCCTCTTTTTAAAAAAAAATTATTATTGCTTATAGATTTTTTTTCTTTGAATAAGAGGCCAGACGCGTTTATTCGAAGCGGAAGCGTATAACGGAGGAAAAGAAAAGGCCAAAGCAATAAAAAAAACACACACAAAAACAAAGAAACATATCAAGAATAAAAGTGTGAGATTCGCAACAGCCGCTATGAGCGTGCCTAGTAACTTCCCCGGCTCTCCCTTGGCCAACCTTTTTATGGACCTCGGCAATGTGCCACCCAGTGTGCATCGACTGCTACAGCGTTTTGTTATGGAAGACGGTGTCATTGTGGGCTGGGGATCCGGCTGTAATGGCGAACTTGGCACCACCTATCGTTGCAACCTTCTTACCCCGTTGATGGTTGGGGGTCGTGACAAGGCTTTACGGATCGGGTGCTCCTCAACCTCCTCCGTATGGCTGGGGTCGCGGGGTACAGTCATCACAATGGGCAGCGGGCGGTGGGGGGAACTTGGGGTTCCCAACCCGAAGCTGTGTCCGCTCGTCACCGCCACCGAGAATGGACTTCCCATTGCCATTTTACAGATTGAGTTGCCCACCTTTCCAAGGGAGGATATGCTTATAGATGTTCAAGGTGGTTTTGCCTTTCTTGCCGCCTTGTCGGTGCGGGGAGACGTTTTTCTCTGGGGCGCAAACAACTACCTTCAATGCTCGCCCAAGGAGGAAATTAAGTGTTCTCCCACAGCACAACGTCGCACCATTCGAGGTGAAAAAGTGATTCAAGTGGCGTGTGCAAACTTTACGGTTCTTGTACTCACCGCATCCGGTTCCGTCTACGGTTGGGGACACACATTTCTCCTCGGTGATGAGAGTGACGTGCTTGAGCAGGTGCCGGGCGAGTTCGTGGTTGGACTCAAGGTCGGTTCCGAGAATCGGATGGTGGTGAGTGAACCGGTCAAGATAAAGGCGCTAGAAGACAAATCTATAACACTTTTGCGAATGGGGCCGTGGCATGCCGTGGCGGTTAGCACGGATGGTCAGGCATACACATGGGGACTTGGGAGAAATGGGGCGCTTGGCCATGGAAGTGAGAGTGACGTGACAACGCCAAAGCTTATTACAACGATTGACTCCAAAGTCACAGAGGTGGCGTGCGGTAGTTTCCATACCTGCTTTGTGACTGCCAAAGGTTTGGTCTATGCCTGTGGCGACAACCAAGCAGGACAGTGCGGGGTCATGGGTGAGATGAAGATCACCACCTGTCGTTGCATGTACGTCCCTTCTTGTCATAAAGTGATATCGGCTACGTGTGGGCGGCACCACACCTTGCTTCTTCTAGAAACAGGGGAGGTTGTTTCCTACGGGACAGGTCTAGGCTTAGGCATAGGTGCTGGGTACAGCATGCGCATGGTGCGTGGCTATCACATCTTGGACAATTACACAACATTATGGATTTCTGGCGGATCCTGCCATAACTTTTCCTTGGCGATACCCAAAACCTTGTCCCTGCTCGTACTTGGGGTTCCACACGGCGATGTTCCCCCGGCACTTCGAGTGATTGAGTTAAAGGATGGATTGTTAGGTGCGGGTTTGGGGCAAGGCTTTTCCATTTTGCTGACGCGACGTGGCTCCTGCTACAGCATGGGACTCGGTGGCTGGGGCCAGCTAGGCGTTGATGTTCGTCACGTGAAGGACTTTACCTCAGAAAAGGTGCCTGTGATGCGTCATGCCATGCGTGTGGGGTATTTCTTTCGGACGACGATCGCGCAGGTTGCTGCTGGCGTTTGCTTTGCTGCGGCCCTCAGTGAGAGTCAACGTGTGTTTACCTGGGGAAGCAACACCTACGGCCAGTGTGGACTTGGTGTGAACCCAAAACATTATCGAATAATAAACGAACCCCGCGAGATCAAGTGGTTAGCCGATAAGTTAATCATTCAAATTTCCTGTGGCTGCTTCTTTGGCCTAGCCCTCGCCATCACGGGCGAAGTGTACGCCTGGGGCATTATTGAGTGCTGTGGTAACGGGCTGCAACCCCTGCCCTCCGTTGTGCCTCCAAACCTTATCCAGACTCAAGTGGGACCTGAGAGCCAGGCCAGCGTGCTGATGCCGGTAAAGATATCGGGTTTATTTGGTATTGTCTCGGTAGCCGCGGGGGCGTGGCATGGCGTGGCGTTGAATGCGCTTGGAGAGATATTCACCTGGGGCATTGGCACCTGCGGTCGTCTAGGGCTTGGGACAATGGAGGATCGTTATGTTCCCTGTAAGGTGTCCACTCGCGTTCACTTTGCGCGCATTGGCTGCGGCCCCTTCTCCAGCTTTGGTCTCACCGACGAGGGAAACATGTACGCCTGGGGGGCAAACGAGCGGCAGCAGCTGTCCATGTCAGGCGACTGTGTGATGTTCCCAACGCACGTCCTCGATGGCGTGAAGGAGGCGGTGATGGGGCGACACTACACCCTTGCACTGACGCGCGGAGGCGAGCTTAGGTTCTCCGGGGTCCTGGATGGCGAGGAGGGCCAACGGGTGAGTCACTCCTTTCGCGACACAGAGGCGCTGCCGCCCCTCATCTCCCCGGCCGGCCTGGAGAAGGGCGGCCACCGCGCCGTGCGCGTGTTTGGCGGCGTCGATCATGCCGTGGTGCTGGTGGAGAGGCGCACCATCGACCCTGCCGTGGTCACCGGCCTGCACTACGCGTTGCGGGAGCAGCCGAAGCGCATCATCACCCGCCTCATCAATTAGCGCTGCCGCGTCGCGTAGTTCTGTGTGCGTGGCAAACCTAAAGGCACGGAGAGCGTGAAGGGAGAAGCGACAAGGGTGAAATATAGAAAAGAAGATTCCGTGAAAGCGGCGTTGTTATTTATTTGTTTATTTTAATTATATATATATATATGCATCTATGTATGTATATGTTACGTCTCTGATTTTTTTCTTTCATTGCCACTATGTTTATTTTTCTTACGGTTTGTGTGTGTTATTCTTTTTGTCTTCGCTTTTTTAATCGCGTTGCCTTTCGGACTGTGGGGGAATTGGACACGCATGTGAATATTTGCGGACGACAGAATCGTCCGATGTATATGACGCACTGCATGCCTACTGGCGCCTGCCGCATACATGCACGCACCTCTGGACACCTTTTCTTCTCCTCCCTCCTCTCTCTCTCTGTGTGTGTATGTGTGTATGTACCTAAAGAGGGGTGTGTGAGTGGGGGATGCTAATGCAATGCTTGTTTGTTTGTTTTTGGACTCCACCCCAGCAGGGTGCTTGTGTTTTCTGTGACGGCCTCGCCGTGCGTGCCCTCCCCCGTCTCTCTTTATGTATCTCTTTGTGTATATGCGTAGAGTCCGGTGAGTGGCGGTGCCTATATATTTTTGTTTTGTTTTCTGCTTCTCCTTTCTTGGCGACGGGGCTCGTGCCTCTCCTTGCGCTGGAGCGTGATCCTCGTCCACGCCTGCCTAAGCGTCTCTCCCGTCCTCCCCTCTCGCCCTGCCGGCACCTCGCTTGCCGCCGCACTGCCGGCACTCCCTCACGGACAACCTCTCACTTTTTTTTTTCTCTTTTCCAGTAGAGTTGGTGTTTGCGCAATTTAACCCTTAAAAAAGAGAAGGAGGAAAACTTGCTTTTATTATTACTTTCC
>NW_021704143.1:0-9116 GCF_003719485.1 Trypanosoma conorhini | reverse complement strand
AGAGAGAGAGAGAGAGGAGAAAAGGAGACAAACAAACAACAAAAAAAAAACAGCAGTAGTCTCACACAGCGATGGAAACCCCCGACGTGGACATGGCGTCTGAGACGGCGGATCTGCGGCAGGTGCTACTGGAGCTGGAGGACCGGGTGAAGCAAACCGCCGGTGTGATGCGGCGACTGGGCGCCCTCCTTCCAGAGGAAGACCTCAGCAACAGCGGCGGTGCTGGCAACGGCGGCGGCAACGTGAAACCCGATCCCACCGCCTCCATCGCGGAGGCCGTTGTAACGCCGCTGGCGGAGCTGCAAAAGTACGTGGATGCCTGCGACACACTCATCCACGACCGCCTGGCGCAGTTGCGTCGCCGCGTGGACCTCGCCGTGGACGTGTCCAAATTGTATCAAAAGATGTTTCCCGAGCACCACGAGCGCGTCTGTGCGGCAGCAGCGGCGAATGCTCCCGGGGGTCTCCCGACGGCGGAGAATTCCACACCGGTTGGGGGCCACATTTGCTACGAGGACGTGCGACAGTATTTGTCACGATTTGTCCGCTGGGACCCAATGGAGCTCGATCGTGTTGCCAACACGACGTCGGTGGTGTCAGGTGAGGCGCACTGTCGGGCCGCTTCCTCGAAGTGTGCGGGCTGCGACGGCGACGAGCGGTGGTCTTCGTTGTTTCCGAATTCACAGTCGCCATCCACACGCCCCGATGGCGCCCCCTCGGCGGGGCCAAGCTACGCACACTTAACATTGAAGCGAAGCCTGAATGCGGTGGTGAATGACCTGCTGCTTCGACAGCTGCAGTACGATGGCGTCCCGCTGACTACCGCAATGGAGATGGAGCTAGGCTGTTACGATCGAATAACCGTCGGGGCGAATGTAAACTCCTCCGCTGAAGTCACATCGTCTGACGTGATCATTCCGCAAGAGCTTCGTCGTGGCCTTTTGCATCCCCCTGCTGAGGCTGATGATACGGGGGATTTATTTCAGCTTGTGCAAAACACATACCCGCAAACGGTGCAGTGGATTTTACGAGTCGCGAGCCTTTGCAGTAACTGTGCCTCGAATCACCTTTGGACGTTGGGGGTTGGTGAGCCGGTGACAAGGACCTCGCCAAGGGCTGACGCCGCGACCTCACTGCGGCGCCCAGGCGACGAGAGAGGGAGGAGTGAGGGGTTTGCAGAGTTCTCGCTCTTTACGGAGCTGGGGTTAGTGGACATTCCTCCCCGGGAACCAGAGGCGGAGGTGGCGAACGAGGAGGCGGAGGCGGAGTCGGCCGAGTACAGTCTTCAGCGTCCACACAGCGGGCGCGAAGGCCGGATGGCGGCGCAGCTTCTGTCTATGTTTGCGGGGACGTGGGAAGCCGTGCCGGCGGTCGAGGAGGAGTATGGGGTGAGCAGGCTATGGGCAGAGCAACTACTCGGGACCGGTCAAGGCGACGGAGCGGCGGAACGGCTGCGTGCGGCGTCCGGCTCCCCTCTGGAAGGGGTTAGATGGGGCACGGAGGATGAAGAGGAAGAGGAACACGAGCAGCAAACCGAGGAAGAGCGGGAAGAGGAAGAGGAGGAGGAGGAGGAAGAAGAAGAGGAGGAGGAAGAGGAAGGGGAGGAGGAGGAGGAGGAGGAAGAAGTTGAGGTGGGCGTGGTGATGTACCCGGAGAGATCCACCGCCGCACCTCGCCCCCTGCGGCAGCAGCAGCAGCAGCAGCAGAGAGGGGTGGAACTGCAAAATGGTGGGGACGGTGCCGCGGCGAACCCTAGGGAGGCGGGAAACGTGCAACTTCTGGCTGCCGCAACACAGCAGGCCAAAATACTTTTATCTGACCTCGTCATCATTTGTGCACTGCAGCGCTTGTCTAAAATGGTTACGGGCGGGGAGGAGGCATCGATCAGCGTGAAGCTGCAGCGCGCGGTTGAGTTTGTCCTCACCTTTCGAAGGCATCCGCTTGTGGGGTGGCGCATGGCGTTTGAGCAGGAGTTTCAACGGGCAAACGCCGACGAAAAAAAGAAGGGCACCAAAGCACAAATGGACAAGATGGAATCCCCATCACTTTTGCTCACGGTTCATCACATTTTTGCCGCGTTAGGTTATATGCCGCTTCTCTTGCACGAGTACGAACGACGGAGGCGGCATCAGCAGCAGCTCCGCGGCAACGATAATGAGGAGGCGAAGGATGACCTCCCGGCCCACGCACAGTCCGCCCAGGAGCACTTGCTCTCATGTGTTGCACCGTTTCTGCACCTCTGGGGTGGGCGCCGGTGTCACGGTTTGGACGCCTTTGTGTCTTCTGGCCTCCCCTACGACGCGGGGGACGAGGAAGGTACTCCGCAGCGCTCGCCAGTGCTACCCATATGCACGACGCCGTATGTCTGGCAAGAATGTGTGCTTACTGACCTGCTAGACCAGGTCTACAAGCTGCGTCAGCTCGAGATGTTGATGGCACCAACTACAGCGACGCCCGCCGTCCCTGCTGCTGCTGCTGCTGCGGCTGCTTCTGAGGCCAATACGCCACACCCAGAAAATCTATTGTATCGTCTCGTCTATCCCTTGAGCACGCTTATGCTAAGCCGTCTCGACGACTACTGCGAAAAGGGCCTTGTCGGCGGCTTTGAAGAGGAGCCGCCGCCGCAACAACAGCAACAGCAACAGCTGCCAATGACTTCGCCGCCGCTGCCCCCGTTTCAACCAGCGCCACAGCAGCAGCAGCCTCGTAGCGCCCCCGCGGAGAGTGCGCGCGCGCATACTGTGAATGCACTTCGGGTTCTCTTCCCCGGTTTTGTTAGCTCCAGGGGTCGGAGTCGTCCTGCGGCCGACGAGTCCTCCGGTGGCGGCAACAGCAGTGGCGTTGATGGTGGTGGCGGTAGTAGTAGCAGCAATAACGTCTCCTCCACACAGCGGCAATCGGTGCCGCGCCCGCAAGGTCGGCGTCAGCACGCAATCACACTGGAGCTTCCCCACGCCACCACAGTTTTGCTACACCAGGATGAATTGCGGCGTCGCGCGACGCCCTCGCTGCTCTCGCCGCAGAAACCCATCTGCCTTCACTCGGCGAACCCCACGCTATTTATGGAATCTTTTCTCCGCTGGCAGCCGTTATTCCAAAAGAGCATGTGCTACTGCCCAGTAACGCGCCGTCGCTGCCTCGACACACTTCTCTTTGACGTCAACCCGGAGAGACCTCAAGACGTGCTGTCGGCGTCGAGCAATCGTCCGGCCCTCAATGTTGCGCTGTTGCTCAATTGCGGGCATGTCATTTCTAACCGGGCCATAATGTCTTTGCTGGAGCGGCCACAGCGCCACTCACGGACCCAAGCGACGAGCGCACGCTGCCCCTACTGCACCGCTGACACCCCATTGGATCAGCTGATGATATTGCGCTGCATGTACTGAGGAGATACGCATTCTAATGGGAGTTGGCTTGAATATTGTGATGTTGCGGTTGTTATTTTGTTCGCGTTGTTTTTTTTTTTTTAGTTTTAGTTTTATGACTTGCGTTTTTTTTTTGCCTCTGCTGCTTTTTTCTTTGTTTTCACAGTAGGGGGAGTTTGCTGTCGTTGTTTTTGTTGTTTCTAACATTATTCTTCCCTGTCTCTGCCTACCCCCATTTTCTTTTTGTTTTTCTTTGTGTATGTGCACCTGTGCGCCGCCGGGAGGGTGATTGGAGGGAAAGCGTTGAGGTGAGAGCACCTGTGCGTCTCTGCTTTGGGCCCTAGATGTTTACTCTTCCCTTTCTTACCTTGCGCGCTTCTCTGTGTGTTGGTTTTGTGTCGCGTATGCGGCGAGTTCCGCAGGGGGTGGGGGGCTGTGGCACCAGCAGCGCAGTGGGAGGCCGTGCACATGTCAAGCATGAGGTTTGCGGCTGTGCCACCGCGGCAGCACGTCCTCGACAATCGTGTGCAGCGGTCCATGGACGGGTGGTCCGTGATTGAGAAGATCAGTGACTTCACGCACGCCGTTTGCCGTGTGACGGATGGGCGCGGCTCCGCCATCCTCGTCGCTCTTCCGTCGGCAGACTCCGCGGCCTGCTGCGGCGTATTCCAGGACGGGCAGCAACAGCCGCAGCTGCGGCGCAACAGCACCGGTGTGCTGCTCACGACTTCTTTCGTGTTCCCCAGTCGAGGAGAGGCGGAAGGGGTGACGGTGACGTTTCTGGAGCAGCCGGTTGCAGGGACAAGCGCACGAGAAGGAGGTTCTGTGGAGCCGCTGCAGGTCCCCGTGACTGTGGACAAGGTGTTTGTCTGCTCCACCTCCGCTGCCCCGTCTAGGACGCGGCACAAGTGGGGCGCCGGGGGGGCGTCTATGTCTGTCTCCGGCAACGCCCGCTCGGTGGACTACAATGCCACCCGTGGGAGTTCGCGCTCCCCGTCGCACCGCAGTTTCCTGCCGGAGGAGGACGCCGAGGAGGAGGAGTTGGGCTACACCTTGACGTTTTGCGAAATGAATCCAATGTCGTATTCTGGTGCGCCCGCCAATTCCTTCACCAGATCCTCCCATTCGGCTGGACACTCGCTCGTTTTTTCGGCCGAGGCGAGCACGAGCGTCGCCTGCACAGCTCCGGTCGCCCCTGCAGTCCAAACCCGCCTTTCGGCCCCTTCGTCGGGGCGGCACGAGAGGCCGAACATCGCTGTGGGGCCATCTTTTTCCGGTACAGGGAGCCTTGGCGGGCGTTCGGCGACGCAACAACGGGAGTCGCGCCTCATTAAGCCGCTGCCGCTGCCACTGCTGCTGTCTCGCATCGCCCCAGTGCGTGTCGGGGACCGTCATTTGATGATTACGCACGTCAACGGCAAGGAACGACACTACGTGGTGCAGACAGTGAAGAAGGTGGGGAGGGATTCATGCGAGTATGATTTTTTTGACCCAGCCAGCGAATTCAGCAGCGGAGGACCCATTTTTGACATGCGCGGGGATTTTGTAGGGTTACAGCATCAAAGCGGGAACCACAGCTACGGCATCTTCATCTCCTCCATTGTGCGTCACCTGTTCCAGTCCTCCGTGTTGGGTGTGTGTCGTCCGCCGGTCGTTGACGTCGGCGTGGACGAGGCGAAGTTTGACATGCATGCCGTGGTCCCTGATGAGGTGTTTAACCAGCCGTTTCACCTCAATCAACGCTACTGCGTGTTTAACGTAGGCGCGGGTGATCAACTGATCGAGTTCGAGGATTTTGAACGCATGCGCATGCGCAGCGACATCCGGGGCTCAACGCTGCCCCCCTCTCTTGTGGCGCCCGCAAGCGATCAGGTATGGCAGGAGTTCTACCACGGCTTCCACAGCCTCATTCTTATGCTACATGCCTTCTCACACGTGCCGAAGCTGACAAAACTTGCACTGGAGGAGATCACCTCGCATGAGCACCGTAACTACTTACCAGAAGTGGCCTCTCTCGGGGGTATTGGCGTTGTGCTAGAGATCATTGATGGGTACCCTGAAAATGAGGAGGTTGTCTTGGCCGCCCTTACTGTTCTGGCTCGATCCTCACTTTACACATCGAATCGGGAGGCCATTTTTCGCTGTGATGGAGTCTTGACCGTATTAGAGATTATGAACGAGTACTCGCATCATGGCGCTATTCAGCTCTGGGGTTTTTGCTGTCTGTACAATGTTATGGCGTCGGATTCACCAGTGCATGCGGAGTCTATTGAAATCTTTGCCCACAGTCAAGGTATACCATTGGCGATTGAGGCACTTCGCGTCCATCGTGACCAGCGTTTCTTATTACGTCATACTGCCCTCGCGCTGCGATGTGTGGCCAAGGAAGATATTCGGTACGCGCATGCCATGGTTCGAGGTGACGTCACCAACGTGGTTGTGGACCGGATGAACGATAATAGCGAGGATCCCTTTGTGTTCCTTGGCTTGGCGACGCTGCTACGTGAGCTGCTCCTCGCATTCGGGAACGAGAACTCGGTGACTGCCGAGGACTTCCCAGCGGAAGCGCGTGCCTCGGAGACTGCATGGGGCGACGGCGTCTTCTCTCCCTGGGTTGCATCCAACTACGCCGGTTCTAGCGGCGAGGCTGGGAATGCTCTGCTGGAGACCCTGGTAGCGGGAAAGGTGCTCACCGTCCTTGGGAAGGTCATGGCCTGCGAGTCAATGAACCGCTATTCGAGCGCCGCAATGGCCTTGTTGGAGGTGTGCAGCAGTTCCGTGCTGGCGCTGCTCTCGTGGGGCGCGGTGGAACTCCAGGAGGAGCTGGAATCCCCGACGCTGAGGCAAGCGTGCGAGGATATTATGCGGAACTTCCCGGCGGATGCGGCTTTGCTGGAGCGGGCGCAGCAGATTATAAGTCTTCTTCCGGCGTCCGTGTGAAGCGCGCTGCGGCGTGTGAAGAGATGTACAAAAGCTGGAGCTCCATCGAGGGTCTCTCTCGACTTGTGTACTCGTTTTTTTTTGGTTTGTTTGTTTGTTGTTTTGTCTTGCTGTGTCAAGCGGGGCGGGGGGCGCAGGAAAAGGAGGCGGGCTTCCCCGCGGCGCTCGGCGTGGGCCGCGTCCTCGTTTATTATTCCTCCTCCTCATCCCCGCCTTTTTTTTTTGTTTCTTCTTCTTTTTTTTGTCGTGTTCGTCCCGCGGCACTCAACGCGCGGAACCGCTAAAGAGCGAAGCCCCAACACCACAACACCGAAGAAGTCCACAAAAGTGAAGCAAAAAACAAAAACAAAAAAAACAATAGGCTCCCGCGCTTCCTTCTTTCTGTTTTCTTTCTGTTTTTTTTTCTAGAAGTTTATTTGCTATTTTTCGTCTCTCTCTCTCCTTCCGTCTGGCCCATCGTCACATGTCACGCACGGAGGAGGGAGCCGCCTTGCCGTCGACGAGCGGCACGTGTCCCCGCCACTGCGAGGGGGCCACGCCGGCGCTGCTGGGCGACGCGGCGGGACCGGCCCCCGGTGCCTGCTCCGCGCGGGTGCGGTACCGCCGCCGCGAGGCCACGCTGACGTACGACCGGGCGAAGGGGCGCGTTCTCCTGCAGCGGGCGAATTCGGGCGGGAAGGTGGTCAACCTCGCGAACCTTTCCACGTGGCTCGTCCTGAACATTGAAACCCCGGAGGAGGGCGCCCTGCGCCAGGCACGGCGGACCAAGCCGGGTCTGGCCCCCGCTGCCACGGCGGCGGCAAAGCCATGCAAACGTCGCTCCTTCCGTGGCTCCCTGACGACGTCACCGCAGCTTATGGAGACAATATATCCGCGCTCCCGAAGCCTCTCCACTTTACCCTCACACCATCTTGGGAACCAGTCTCGTTCTGCCAGCGGCGTTGACACGGCAGGGTTGGCGCGCTCCACTTCCGGCGGCGTGCGACCCTCTGAGCCTTCCGGGTGCACGTATTACCTTTACTATGTTAAGGGCCCTGGTTCCTCGCTGCGAGTATCCACGGTGGAATTCGCACCTCTGCCAGACGCTAAGAGCCAGGAAGACGTGCGAGTTGTTGTGCAGGCTATCTTGCGCGGCGTGTATCCATGCGGGGCGAAGCAGCTCTTCCTGTTTGTCAGCCCCAAGTCAGGTTCCGGCAATGCCGTTAGCATTACGGAAGACCAGGTCCTGCCGGTGTTGTATTACACACGTCACGAGGTGCGCGCGATTATTACAACCCGCGTCTTTCACTGTGAGGATTACATAGCCAACTTCGCGAATGAGGTCAACAGTGGGCACGTCCTTGTCTGCGTTGGGGGGGATGGGATGATCCACGAGGCAGTGAACGGCCTCTTCCGGCGAAAGCAGGCCATGCGAGCGAGAGAGGAGGCTGCGAGGCCGACAAAAGCGTTCAACTCACACGGGCAGGGGGAAGAACAGCACAAGAGCGGGAGAGAGACGACGAAAGGGAGTGCAGAGGGGGAGAGTAGTCTCTCCGTGCTGGACGAAGACGGGAGACACGAGCAAGGGGAAGCGGAGGAAGCGTCACGCAGCACAGATGCGGAGACGGCACGAATGACAGCGAGTCATCCCCCACAGCCATCCACACAACAGTTTGGGATTAAAATCCTTCCGACTTCTAGCGCCTACGAAGGCGCTAGGTTTTCCATGCCGTTGGTCGCCACCATCCCTGCCGGCAGTGGGTGCGGGATGGCGAAAACGCTCGGCATCATCTCGGTAAAGGAAGGCGTTCTTGCCCTTGTGCATCTTAAAACGTGTGCTAAGGACCTGATGAGTATGCAATACCTTGTAAATGAGAGCCATGACCGGCATTCGAAGTTGTTCCCACACAACTTCGTTAAGGCTGCGCATACTCGGGGGAAAACGCACCGTGAGCAGGAGGAAGAGAGGGAAAAGGTCACTGCAGAGCGCATTGCTTTTATGTCTGTGACCTTTGGTCTCCTAAATGACATTGACCGGGGCTCGGAGAAGCTGCGGTGGATGGGAAATAGTCGCTTTACCGTGTACGGGGCGTACACCTTCCTGAGAGGCGTGCGCTCGTATCGTGTGCGCCTGCGGTATTTGCCGTGGCTTGGACGGCAAGGGCAAAAGATGGAGAAACTGGAGGACTCGGGCACCTTTCCAGGCGAGGCGGGAATTCCGCGCTGCACCAGAACGGACGCCTGTATGCATTGCCGAGCCCACAAGGATTCCGCGACAACTTCCGAGCTTGCCCGGGACTTGGACCCGCTCACCTTCCCTCTTCAAGACACGGTGAGTAGCGACGCCTCCGGCACTTTGCAGGGCGAGTTGGTGGACTTTGAGGATGACAGTCTTCCGTGGGTGGCGCTTGATGGAAGCCATTACGCTATTTTCTTAAGCAACATTCGCGACGCCGCGAAGGATATTATGATGGCGCCGCTGGCTCACATGAGTGATGGAGCCATCGATGTGGTGTTCGCCAGAGAAAGGGATGTTAAGTGCGGCCGTGCCCAATTCCTGAAGTTTTTTAGCAAAATGGAATCTGGGGAACACGTCCATCTGCCCTTTGTGAGCTACATCAAGGCGCGAGCGGTTGAGTTGGAGGCCGTCGAGGGGTTTATTATGTCCGATGGTGAGGTGATGCCCTTCACAAAGGTGCGTGTTACTCCGTTGCGCCGTGCTGCTGAGTTTGTGCGAGGGCGGTAGGCTTGCTTTAAAACTAACTGTGTATATATATACATATATATACATACATGTATATTGTTATTTCTTTCTTTCTAGAAGTTTTTGAA
>NW_021704142.1:38114-51603 GCF_003719485.1 Trypanosoma conorhini | reverse complement strand
TATCCGCGTGCGGGGCGGTCTGAAGGCGGGGGCGGACTGGGTGGGTCCACATGTTTGGACCGTTTGCCGCGTGTGCGTCTCTTTTACGTGTGTCTGTGGTCGCATTAGTATTTAACATGTGTCTGCAACGCAATTGCGGTGGTGTTGAATTGCCTTTTGGCCCCGTGGGTTGGTGGCCTGGCCGCAGCTTGTGTGGGGGGCGTTTGTTCCCCTCTCTCATCGTTGCAGTTTCACTTTTTTTTTCTTTTTTTGTGGCTTCTCCGTTTTCGCCGTCCACTGGGCAAGCTGTGTTCCCGAGCAGAGAGCGGGGGGATGGGGGCGGCGACCGGCGCGGAGATGCGCCACATTGAGCGTTTGCCCGAGAGCGTCGTCAACCGCATCGCCGCAGGGGAGGTGGTGCAGCGCCCGAGTGCGGCGCTGAAGGAGCTGCTGGAGAACGCCCTGGACGCGGGGGCCGCCTTCGTCCAGGTCCTCGTGCACGACGGCGGGCTGGGGGTGCTGCAGGTGACGGACGACGGCCACGGCATCCACCGCGAGGACCTGCCGCTGCTGTGCGAGCGCTACGCCACCAGCAAACTGCGCTCCTTTGAGGAGCTGAGCCGCATCACCTCCTTCGGCTTCCGCGGGGAGGCGCTGAGCTCCATCTCGTACGTCGCTAGGGTGACGGTGACGACGCTGCGGCGCGCTGGCCCCGACGGGGCCCCGCCTGGAACGCTTGCGTGGCGCTGCCACTACCTGGATGGCGCGATGCAGGGCGAGCCGACGCCGTGCGCCGGCAACCCCGGCACAAGCATCCGCGTGGAGAGGATGTTTTACAATTCCGCCGTGCGCCGCCGCGCGCTCAACCGCCCCTCGGAAGAGTACGGCCGCATTGTGGCCGTTGTCGCACGGTACGCCCTGGCCTTTCCGCACGTCGCGTTTTCCTGCCGCCGGGAGGAGGGTGGCGGGGCGAAGGCGGAGGTTTTCTTCCCCAGGGACTCCGCCACGCTCGCGAACATCCGTCTCTTTCACGGCCCGGCGATTGCCTCCCACCTGCACGAGCTGAGGTGCGTCGGGGCCAGCGCCGAGGGATGCTCGGCGGAGGCGGTGCTGGCGGCACGAGGGAGCGCCGGCGAGGGCTGCTTCCTCATACGCGGCTACACCAGCGGCATGGCGCTGCTCAACCGCAGCCCGTACCTCTGCGTGTTTGTCAACAACCGGCTGGTGGAGAGCGCCGCCATCAAGCGGGCGGTGGACACCGTCTACAGCGGCGTCCTGACGGGCGGCAACCGCCCCTTTACGGTGCTCTTCATCACCGTCCCCCCGGACCGCGTGGACGTGAACATACACCCCACCAAGCACGAGGTCTGCCTCCTTGACGAGGAAATTATAGTGGCGCAGCTCTCGGAGAATGTCCGGCTTGCCGTGCTGGAGTCGGCCGCCCGTCGTCAGCTCGACACCCGGCACGTACTCTCCAAGGCGGCTGCCCTGTGTGACAGGGGGGCGCACTTGCCGCCGCCGTCCACTTCCGTGTGCTCCTCCTCCACCCGCGCCGTTGCTGGAGTGGCGCCGCCGCCTTGCAACGTCGTGCGGGTGGAGCCACAGCGTGGGGCGCTCGACGCCTATTGCCGGCGCTTGCCGGCGGCGGATGAGGACGGGGCAAGCAAGCCATCCCTGGACGACGGCGGCGGCGGGCTGCCGCGGCCGGAGGCCCGCGGCCAGTTGTATCTCTTGGCCGCAGGGGACTCGGCGGACGTCGTCTTCCACGCGGAGCCCCACGCCGCGCAGGCGTCGAGCGTCCGCCCGCCAGCGTGCGACGATGTTACCGCGCCTCCTGCCACGCCGATCGTGAAGGCTGACGCCACGACTGCCGCTGGCGGAAACACGGAGGTGTTTGCGAATATACTAAAGGAAGAAGCGGAGGACGAGGGCGGCGACGACGACGACGACGACGACTTGGGCTATGTCATGCGGCAGTTCAAGCGTCAGCGGAGGGAGATCCAGAGGGCGGCTGGCATGGCAACCGCCGCCGAGGAAGACGCGGAAGAAGAAGAGGACGTCGGCGGGGCGCGGGCAACGTCAGGGTTGCCTGCCGACGGAGCTGCGGCGGAGACTGTGCCAGATGGAGCGGAGAGCTTGCTGCTTACGAGTGTGTCTACCGTTGTTTCACACATTCTGCAGGCAACTTCCCCCACTGCCCAGTCACTTTTTGAGAAGCTGGCGTACGTGGGCGTGCTCAACGACTGCATGTTTCTGGCGCAGGCGGGAACCACCCTCTACGCCGTGGAGACGCTGCGTCTGGTTCGTCTCGTCGTGTACCAGCGCATATTCATGCGGTGGTCCGTGGCGTCACTGCCGGCGCCGCCGCAGCTGCTGCTGCAGGAGCCCGTGAAGGTGACTGACCTGCTGGGATTTGCCCTCCAGCACGACGTTCCCCCCGGTGCAGACGTTGCTTCCGCCGAGGGCATGCAACGCACCGTGCGCCGAATGGACCGATGCCTCCGTCAGTGGCGCTGCATGCTACTGGAGTACTTTGCCATTGAGATCACACACGACGGTTATCTCTTGGCGCTGCCGT
Organism: Trypanosoma conorhini; assembly: GCF_003719485.1. NCBI lineage: Eukaryota > Euglenozoa > Kinetoplastea > Trypanosomatida > Trypanosomatidae > Trypanosoma > Trypanosoma conorhini. The sequence goes on along the minus strand of NW_021704142.1, from coordinate 49,046 downwards.
TCGGCCTGAATGCCTCGTGGCCGCCCCCTCCGCGGGTCGTGCCACTCTTTCTCTGGCGCCTGGCGGCGGAAGTGCCGTACCGTGAGGGCGAATTGGCCTGCTTCACCGCGGTCGCCCGCCACATTGCGGACACTCTGTACGGACTACGCCTGCACGACGCCTGGCAGGAGCCGCGCCCGGCCCCGTCACCGGGTGATGCGGCTTCTGGCGACGGTGCGGACACGGACGACGGTGTGCCTTCCTTCGTGGACGCCATTCGGTTTGCGCTGTTGCCGTGCGCGACGAGCCCAAAGTTTTTTTTTCCGCCGGCCGATGCATTGCTCGATGGCACGCTGCAGGCAGTGGTGTCGGTGGAGGAGCTCTACAAGGTGTTCGAGCGCTGCTAGGCGCGGCGGCGGGGCAAGGGGTTCCCCCCGCCCGCACTTCACCACACCGTCCCTCGCGCCCTGCCTCCGTCCCTCCTGCCGCCTTTGCGCTTTCAGGACCCTTCCTGCCCGCCGCACACAGACACGCGGCGCGCGGCGTGGGCGGGGCACACCTCCCTGGCGCTCTCTTGGGATGCCGTGAATCCAGCAAGCAGGAGCGGCAGCGTGCCGCTTTCAGAGATGTGTTCATGTCTTTTTTGTTTGTTTGTGTCTGTAATGTTTGTGCCCTTGCCGCCGGGCGGTCCCTCGCCCGCCCTGTCCTCCTCCTTTGCGTGCGTGTGTTCCTGTACCCCGCTTCAGCTCCCCCGCTCTTTTTCCCCCATTCTATTATATATATTTCTCTCTCTGTGTGTGCAAGGCGTGGGACGCCGAGAGGGAAGAGGGAGCAAACAAAGAGGTTTAGGGAAGCAAAGGCGGGGCGGTGAAGCCCGGCCGCAAGCAAAGGCGGAGGAACTGAGAAGGAGGGCCTGGCGGAGGAGAGGCGCGGGCCGCTCTGCTGCAAGGCGAAGGCGGCAACACTAACAACAACTTACAACAACAGTAATAGAAGCAAGAAGAAGCGGGGGAGCCACACAAACACACACAAAGTATACTATCTATCCATTTCTACTACTCTTTCTTTCTCTCTCTCACCGTGTGTGTGTGTGTGTATTGCATGTACGCGGAGGACGCAGGGGGCGGGGACCCGTCGGACGAGCCGCCGGCGTTCGCTGGCGAGCGCCCTGGGGCGTTGTCTCCGCCGGGTAGGGTGCACCTCACCCCGCGGCGCCGCGTGGTGCTGCCGGTTGTGCACATCCGCGCCAGGCCCATCCTGCCGTACCTGGGGGAGCGGAAGGAGCAGCGCCACGTGTGGTGCCTCGACCACCAGAACCTCGTGGTGCGCTCCAGTAAGGTGGCGTCGGCGCGCCGTCAGACCGCGTCGCCGGTGTGTGGCAGCGGTGCCCCCAATAGTGCGCCACAGTCGCCGTTTGCGTCGCCGCAGCTGCGGCCCCACTCCGTCTCCCCTGTGCGGTGGAGTGAGCTGCCGCTGGCCAGGACGCCGTTCGGCAGGCAGACGCCGCGGGGTCACCGCAGAGACGCCTCGTGCCCCCGCCGCACTTCAACTGCCACCCCACGGAGGGGAACTCGACCTACCACGCCAACCACGCAGGAGGCCGCAGCGCCCAACCCACCTGGCTTCATTCGGCGGGAGGAGCACTTTAGCTTTGACTTTATCCACGGCGAGGACGCAACTCAAGATGAGGTCTTCGAGGAAAGCGTGCTGGATTTTGTTGACTTAGCACTCTTGGCGCAAAACGTCGCCATAGTCTGCTACGGCCCCACAGGGAGCGGCAAGACGTATAGCATGATGGGCCCCGCACGCAGTTCTGCGTTGAGGAAGCGAAGCCCTGTGATACCATCAATGTATAATGCAAACTTTTTTGAGGACCGACAGCTCTATGAGAACAGCAACCGAAGTAAAATTGGCACCGCGCTTGAGCCGCTGTCGAACAGCCACAGAAGCAGCAGTACCACGGTAGCCACCAATGCCTCGGGGTCAGCCGGGCTGGGGTCGATGACGACGCTAACACAAGGAGCACCCCCGCCCGCGGCGGCGGAAAGGGATGAGGGGCAGCAGCAGCAACAACAGCAGGAAGGGAGAGGCGCGCAGAGTCCAGGGCGTGGAGCGGATGCCAGAGAAGTCGTGGGGAGCCCATTATCTTCGGGTATGTCTCCGTTCGACTTGGAATTCCCGCTCTACACGGACGCCTGCGCCGTGCCCAGAAACGAGATGAGCCTCACGGGACTTAGTAGTGGTCTGGCGGAGTCGTTGTTCGTGGCGGATGAGGTGAATGAGGCGGTGGGTTTGCTGCCGCGCCTGGTGCTCATTTTGCTGGAGCGCCGCGGGGAGACAGTCGTGCTTGAGCAAGAGGAATCGACGGCCAGAGCCTCACCCGCTGGCCGGTCCGGCGGGGTAGGTGATAGAAGCCAGGACAGGCAGAGGCGAGGCCGTGGCGCCTCCCTGACGCTGCAGGAGCTTATCCTTTACGGCGTGGAGCTGTACATGGACGAGTTCCACGACTTGCTGGATCCCGCTAAACGGCTGATCTCAAACGTCAGCGACATCGGCGGCCTTGACGCATTCTGTCGGAACATGAACAGCCCTGGCGCCTTCGCGGCAGGTGGTGCTGGGAAACGCTCGAGTGGCGTGGGCGGCACCCCTTTTCGCGGCGGTGGGGTGCCGGTGTCCTCCGTCGACGACTTCCGCCGCTGCTACAAGCTGGCGTCGCGCAATCGGGTGACGAAGGGGCACCAGCGCAACGACACGAGCTCGCGCTCGCACGCCGTTTTCATTCTGCAACTGCAGTTCGACCTGACGGACTCGCGGCACGCGGGCGGTGAGGCCGTGGCGCAGCGCGTCTGCTCGTACGTGGCGATGGTCGACCTCGCCGGCTCCGAGCGGGTGAAGGAGACGAAGGTGGAGGGGGCCGCGCTCCGCGAGGCGCAGTACATCAACAAGTCTATCTCCGCCCTCTCAGCCGTGCTTCTGGCGTTGTACCAACGATCTAGTCATGTGCCGTACCGGGACTCCAAGCTCACGCGTTTGCTGCGGCCGTGCCTGGAGTCCGGACACGTGCTGACCCTCGTGCATGTCACGCCCTGCTCCGCGGAGGAGACGCTAAGGAGCCTCAAGTTTGCAGAGCTGGTGCGTCACACAAACGTACAAACCCACAGTTTGGCAAACGCCTCAACAGAAGTGGTGTCATTGCTCGAGGACTTGCGAGACCCGCATGCGGAGGAGCGCATCGAGGCGTACCGCCGACTGGAGGTGGAGTACGTCCAGCTCTGCGCGGAGATGCGGCTTGCGTACCTCAGTCGTGACACGCAGGACGTCTCGCAACAGGACTCCCTGACGCCCGCGATAAACTCTGCAGCTGCGTGGTCTGCAGGCCAGGAATTGTCGCCAGGTCAGAGGCGCGCGTACATTATTGGAACTCTTGTGGAGCGGCAACTGCACCGCTACCGGGCGATGGAGGACAAACGGATGCAGGAGGCCGCCGCGGAGATTGAGAGGGAGTGGGAGTTCTACGTCGAGAGCGCGCGCCGCAGCAAGCGACAGGAGATTGAAGATCTACAGACTGCCGTTGAGCAGCTGCAGGCCGTCAATGCACGGCTGGCGAAGGAGAACAGCCAACCGGTGCTGCGCGACGAGCATGCCATGGACATCAAGCGACACATGAGGGAGCTTGCTGCCGAGATGACGAACTGCGCAAGGGAGAAGCTGCTGCTCCGGGAGGGAATGCGCGCCATTGACCAGCGCATTGCCCTGCAAGCGGACTTGGAGCGTTGCCTGGATGAGCAGCTGCGGAAGACGCAAAGGGTTGAGGCGGAGGCAGGCGGTAACAGTGCGAGGCTGTCCGTCGACGGCCACGTGGATGGGGAGATGGGGGAGATCTTCCACCAACAGCACCTTCTCTCAAAGGAGATGTCGCTGCTGCGAAAGGAGGCAAGCTGCTTTGTATTGGGTGACGGGATCTGGGAGGGGATCTGGGCCCGCGTCATGCGGCAGGAGTTACTGCTGGCCATCAGCATAGATCTGGAAATGCTGGAGGGCATTCTGCTGCGCCCCCAGTCCCTGCGCTGGGTGCTGGAGGCGAATGGATTGACGTCGGAGGCGGCGCGGGAGGCCGCCTTCCCCACGTATTCGGTCGTCCGTAGCGTCAAGACATTGCTGGACACCTTCGAAACGCTGAAGAAGCAGGCGGCGGGCCACGCCAACGGTGCGGGGGAGAGTGAGGTGCGGAGGGCCCCGCTTCCCCCAATTCCACTTGCCCTGTCGAACGGCGACGAGGTGAGAGCCGCGGCGACGCTCGTTGGCTGCTACGGCGACGAGGCAAAGATGCAGGAGGTGGGGGTGAGGCAGCTGGCCGAGGAGGGGATCTTCTGCGAGGTCACGTGTCTCTCCATGGGGGTCGAGGAGCTCGTGCGGCGGCGGCCGTCGGCCACGGGGCTAATGCAGCTGACGAATTACAAGGTGCCGTGGGGCTGCTTGCGGCTGGTGCGCCCACCCAAGGACGCCTCCTCCTACTGCCTGGAGTTCTTCCAGCGCGCGTACACCGGCAGCGACAAGGTGCGGGACCGGCGCGTCATCTCCATTCCGCTGGCTGAGCCGCAGCTCCGCCTCAAATTACACGTCTTTGAGGCGGAGGGGCTGCTGTACACCCCGGCGTGGGACGACGCGTCGCCGGCCCCGGACACCGCCCTCCCACTGCTGGCGCTGGAGCTGCGGGGCGTTCACCCTGCCACCAACGCAAGCGCGCAACACCACCAAAATGGAGGTACAAGCGCGCGCTCGCGGGGACACGCACACTACAACGCCCCGCCTCCCCTCGACACCGGGGGCGCGTACAACGGTCATGGACTGCTGCCTACTGGCGCTGAAAACGCCAACTCGCGTGACTTTTTGCTCACCAAGCGTCTGGATTGCGGCGGGGACTTGCTGCTTCCGTCTGGTTGCATGGCGGCGTGCGAGGAGGGAGGAGGGTGCTTCCTGCTGCATTTCCCAGAACGGCTTTTTGCAAAAGCAACCCGCACAGAGGCGGTGGAGTGCATTGTTGCCGCCCTTTCAGGTCTGACGCTGCCTTTGTTTTCGGACGCGTCGCAGGGTTGCTCTTCCAGCACCACCGACTCAGACACCGTGATTGGTGACGTTCGTGTGGTGACGTATCAGCACGTGCCGTACGTGCTGCTCAGCAGCGAAGGTGGTCCGCTGCGGGGCAGCCATGCAACAAGCCTGCCGGTGCCTCGTAGGGTGGGGATGCAGTTGCTGGGGTACTTCAGTGCCACCCAGATTCGCTTCTACTTTCAAATGGATGACGACAATGGGACGAGTGAGAAGAGCGAAACGGATTCGCGTTCCCCGCCGTTTTCCCACGGTCGATTTGCCAGGTCATTTTCCACTGCTTGCGCTATGCTGAGCCGTCTTGGCACTTTAGTTCCCGCCCCTTCTGCTGCGGGCGGCAGTGTTGATAGCGAAGAGGGCGGTCGTGGGAAGAATGGCGGCAGCGGCGCGGAGGCCACGGAGGACGTGGATGGGGCGGAGTCACTGATGCAGCGCATGCAGCGGCTTTTCGCATTTCGCAAAAAGACGTGTGCGCTGGTGCGCCAGCAGATCTTCGACGCCGAGGACATTAAGGCGGAGCTCCTTTACAGCTACTCCGACAGCGAGTTGCTGCAAGGGACACACATCAAGGCTGTGCTGAAGGAGGCTCGGGAATTGATCGACCTGCAGCAGCCACGCAGAAGCACGGCTCTTGTATTGCATGGGCCCGTGCGTGCCACCCCCGGTTTGTGCCGTGAGATGTGCGGCACCACCGTTCCCTGGACGCTCTGGCACTGGGCACACCGCTGGAAGGCGCTGCAGGAGGCCCACAGACTCCACCAGGCGCTGACCGGCGCCCATGACGTGGGCGATGACTCGGATAGCGCGGACGACTCTGCGGGTGACGGCGGCGGCGGCCGTCTCTCCACGGTGGCCTCCACCGTGGCCCCACGGGACGCCGCCGGGCAGTCACTCCTCGCCTTTGAGGAGCTGCCGTGCTTCCTCACCTGCATGGAATAGCTGGTGGGGTATGCGGCCCCCTCCCCCGACACCCCACCCCCGCTCACGACAAAGTTTACCTTTGCGCTTGTGCGTGTGTGTTTTTTTTCTTTCTTTTCATTTTTTTTTTTGCTTGAGCCTGCCAAGCCCCGGTTGCGGCGTCGTGGGAAGATGCGCCCTCTCACACTATTTTGCTGCTTTCTTCCATGTCGTTCTCTTTTGAGTATTTTTGGTTTTTTTTTTCTCTCTCTTTTACTATGCTTATTTAGCTTGTTCACGTTTGCGTGTCGCTTGTGTTTGCCTCTCCCCTCCCTCCCTCCCTCCCTCCCCCCGTTCCCCCTTCTCGTCGTCCTCCTCTCTCTCTCTCTCCCGCCGCACCCACCACCAGCTCGCACTGCCCGCTGCAGCGCCACATATTTGACGCTGGCGTGCACCTGACGCCCGCACGCACGCGCCCGGCAGGGCGGCCACCGCGAGAGGGGGCGCGATACCGCGTGAGGAGAGAAGTAGAGGGCTGAGGCAACGTGCGCGTTTGGCGCCTACTTTCGCCCTTTTCGCCCCCCTTTGCTTTGCCGCACCCCGCAGCCAGACAGGGAAGGAAGGAAGGAAGGAGGGAAGGAAGCGGCGCATGGACTCCGACGACGACCTCCAACTCCCGCCGCCGCGGCCCGCCATCAACCTGTCCGACTCGGACGATGACTTGCCGCCGCCCGCGGGGCTGGCGCCGAAGCGGCGGGCGCCGCCGCCCGTGAGGCCGGCCGGAGGAGCTGCGCTGCTTTCGCCGAATAACAAAGCCAGCACCGTCCATCGCGGCGAGCTCGCCAGCTCGCCGCCTGTGTCTCCCCCCGCGGCTCTTGCGGCACCGAAGGGCGCGAGCCACGCGGATCCGCAGCAACAGCTGCCACCTTTGCCGTTCACCGCTGACGCAAAGACGAGGGTTAACCCTGCCAAGGTGTACAAGGAGGGCTTCTTGTTTAAGCAGCAGCCAAGCTGGCCGTACAGCAACCAGAAGCGGTACTGTGTGCTAAAGAACTGTAGGCTTTACTACTTTGACTCGCAGGAAAGCATGAAGGAGGGCAAGCCGCAGGGTGTGATTGACCTCACCAACGCGAAGCTGACGGATCCCGGGAGCGAGGCCAAGCTACCGTCGAACTTTGGGATCCACGTGGCGAGCGAGAGGCAGGCGGACGGGGGAGGCAGCGGCAGCAACAAGAAAGAGCGGACGTTCATTTTCTCCGTCGTGCACGTCCACGAGCTGGGCGAGTGGAAGGCGGCTGTTCAGGCCGTTGTGGGCGACACCGAGGAGGATGAAGGGGCGCACTGGTTTGAGAAGATGGTGCAGGGGGTTTACTAGCGGCGCCGGCAATCTTCTCGGCGGGCGGAAGGGGGGAAAGTGAGGAACGCACCAAAAGCATGCATCGCCTCTCTCACTCCACAGTGTACGTCGAACGCAAACGCAAACGCAAGCCAAACGGCGAAAGCAACAAACGGTGCACGCCGTTCTTATCGAAATTACTACCAGTCAGGGGATCAGCAGCGATGGTGCACCCCCCGCTGTTTCTCCGCCAATGCGAGGAGGCAGAACAAAGTGAAAAATGGGAACTCGCGAAGATCTCTTTATTGCTCTTTTTTTTATTGTACTTTTCTTTATTTATTTGTTTATTTGCTCCCTCTCCCGCTGTGGTGCTGGCCTCGGGGGAGGTAGACTTTTTTTTTTCGTTGCGCCTCTCTTCCTCCGCCTCTGAGCATCCCCACCGTAGCGGCCAGGCGGCGTCCAGTTATGCGGCGCCTCACCCCGCGGCTGCGTGGAGCCTGCAGTGAGCTGTGGAAAGGGCTGACGCAGATGTACGACGACTACGTGCTCTGGCAGGACCGCAGAGACGACGCCCGGTGCGCCGCTTCCGCCGAGGCGAGCGCGGATGGGAGTGGCGGCGTCGTCGTCGTCATCGATCGCCGCATGCGCGAGAACGCGAACGCCTGCCCGCGGAGTGTTCTTGTGATTCCTGCCGACGGTATCGCAGACGCGTGTCGAAGACACCGGCGCAGCGGGGCCACCGCGGATGCCGTGGTGTTTGACTTAACGTGCTGCAAGGGACGTGGAGGGGAGGCGCGCGACGGCATCTTGCGTTTCTTGCAGACGGAGGAACCGGGTGAAAACCGGGGCGAGGAGAAGCGTGAGGAGGGGGCGTGCCCGCGCGCCGCAGAGCGGGGCCGCTACCTGATTCGTGTCAACTCCCCTGAGTTGGACCCCGTAAACGGGTTTCTGGACCTGGAGTTGGCCGCTTTGCTGGGCGACCGCATTGAGGGCGTTCTCCTGCCCGCGGTGACGGTCGACACTTACTCGCTCGCTGAGGCGTACATTCACCCCAGCCACCGTCTGTGGGCCTCCTTTGACACCCCGCTCTCCGTCGTGCAGGCGCCAGAGATTTGCCGCCAGGGCCACTACCACTACGCCGTGGTGGGCCCAAGGCGGCTTGCCGTGGAGCTCCAGCTGCCAATGGGCAAAGTCGCGTGCGGTGAGGCCTCTAGCGGCGACGTGGACAGTGACACTGCCCAGCATCTTGCCCTGCTTGGTTCGCTGCCTTTGCTGCACTGCAGCCTCCAGGTGTTACTTGCGGCCAGGGCCTTTAAGATGCACGTCTTGGACGGCGCCTTTGACGACGCCTCGGACACCGCCGGATTTCGCCGTGACGTCCACCTCGCCCGCTCGCTTGGGTTTGACGGCAAGCTGGTCGTGCACCCCGCGCAACTCGCCCCCTGCCACGCAGCATTTGCCCCCACAGAGGAGGAAGTGGCGTGGGCGAGGCGAGTGCAGCAGAGAGTGGCGCGGCGTGGCACCACGGAGGAGGCTGTAGGGAAGCGTGAGGCGACGCAGTGGCGACGTGCCGCATCTGTGCTCGAGCGGCAGGAGGAGGCAGCGCTTCCCGCAGCGGCCCCGGCTCATCGAAGCGGCGGCGGCAGAGCCAAGTAGAAGCGGCGTCCCCGTGATGCATGCGACTGACTGAGATGCCCTTCTTCACCCTTTCCTGCGAGTCTTCTTTGTGCGCGGGCCAAGTTGCCAGACCCTTCCACACTCCTGCAGGCTGCAGCCAGCAAATACACACGCACACACCCTTTCGGTTTTCTCTTGCTGTTTTTTTTTCATTCTTACCGTTCCTCCCCGCACGTTAACTCAAGTGCCCATCACGCATTTTCGCAGTACGCGCGTGCCGAGCGTCAGTTGCAAGTCGCCTCTGGCCACAAGGCACCTTTTCGGGTCGCTGTGCAATAGTACCTCCTCTCTGCGCACCTGTACTTTTCCCTGCATGTCGGAGGGCATCGTTGGCCGCGACAGTCAGGCGGCGGGGGCGAAGGTGTGCCACCACTGCGGTGCCCATTTCATCAAGTCGACGGCGAAGTTCTGCTCCAGGTGTGGGACGAAGAAGAAATCTTCTCTGGTGGGGCGAAGGGAGACGACGGGCCCCGTTGACGATAGACGCACGCCGTTGAAAGGCGGCCTGGACCACACGGGGATTTACCACTCAGGGGTGGCTGGCAAAGCCGGCAGCAGCGGCACCCGTGGCGATGACGACGGCGGGAAGGCGTCACAGTCCCCCGCACCAGCGCGGCTCTCGACCGTTCCGTCTCCGCAGCTGCCGCTGAAGCCGGACGAGGACCCGCAAGACCCTGCGGACGCCGACAGCACGATTCACGTGACGCCGGAGGAGGAGGAGAAGTATAATTCGTGGGCCACGCTTAGCCCAGACGGCATCACTCCGGAGATGCTGCAAACGAATGACGCACCCGCGCTCCGCTCGTGGCGACGTGGTCTGTTGATTGGCCGTGGGACGTACGGCTCTGTCTATTTGGGTTTACTTGACGATGGCTCTTTCTACGCCGTGAAGTGCGTGGAAATTGGGGGGAAGACTGGTATGTTCAGCGTCAAGGAGCTTGTCTCCCTCTCGCGGGAGATTAATATGATGCGTCGTCTGCATCACAAGAACCTCTGCACCTTTAAGGGTGTGTACTACGATTCACTGAACAACACGATTTGTATGTTTATGGAATACATCGGCGGCGGGTCTTTGACCTCGTTAGTGAAGAAATTCAAGCCACTCCCTCCTGCCGTGGTGCGGAGCTGGACCCGGCAGTTGCTCACCGGTCTACTCTACCTGCACACGCAGGGCATCATCCACCGCGACATCAAGGGTGACAACCTCCTCGTGGACACCTCAAGCGACCCAAAGCTGGAGTCGCAAATCAAGCTCGTGGACTTTGGTGCGGCCAGGCGGCTCTCGGACGCTGTGGCGCAGAGCCGGACCGTCATCGGCACCCCGTACTGGATGGCCCCGGAGGTGGTGGACGTGACCGGCACCGGCGCCGGCTACAGTTACAAGGCCGATGTCTGGTCCGTGGGGTGTACCGTGGCTGAGATGCTGACGGGGAAGCCGCCGTGGCCGAGTCAGGTGAACGCGCCCGCGGCCATCATGATGATTGCGCAGGCGACTGACGGGCCGACGGAGATTCCGGAGGCGGAGGCGACGCCGGGGTGCTTGGATTTTATGCGTAGGTGCTTCGTGCGGGACCCGGGGCGGCGGCCGACCGTGGAGGAGCTCATGCAGCACCCGTGGATCCTCGGGGAGGTGGCGTAGGACGCGCGCCCCCTGTGCGGCCCGGGGGTGGCTCTCTGCTCTGGTGTCCTTGAAAGAGAAACGTGGGGAGGGGGGCGGGGGGAAAAAAAGAGAACAGTTGCCAAGGAGAAATGATTGCGGCCACAGGCGATTCTCTGGTCATTGTCCCTTTTTACAGCTCGCGCCGTTTCTCCCCCCTCCCAGTTGCTTTTTTTTTTTGTTCTGTTTTGCTTTTGTTTTCACGTGCAACCACTCTGGCGCCGCCGCTGCGTGCGGACCGGTTTTTCCATCCCCCCCCACCGCTCCTGCGGGCCCC
>NW_021704142.1:29313-38089 GCF_003719485.1 Trypanosoma conorhini | reverse complement strand
GTCTACTCGCCTGCCGCCGCTCAGCAGCAACGGCAGCGGCGGGGGGGGGGGGAAATAAGGAAAAGAAAGCAGGGAGCAAAACCACAAAACAACAACAAGGACAAGAAGAAGGAGATGAGAGCGTTTGAAGCTGGAAAAAGTAGCACATGCGCCGGCGTTGCTGCCGGGGGACTTGGCGCTGGGGAGGAGTAGAGGGGACAGGGGGAGTGAAAAAATTTTTGCCCGTTCCCTCCTCCTCTTTCTCTTGTCCTCTCTTTTTTTTTATGTGTGTGTGTGTTCTTTTGTGGGCGCGCGTGTCTTTGTCTGTTCCCGCATTCCCCTCGTGGTGTGTGCCGTAGCGGTTTTTTTATTTATTATTTTTATTGTTTTTATTATTTCTCCTCTTTTTCTGCAGGCCTCGAGGTGCAACTTCTCTGCCTGCTCCCTTGGCGCACTGTCTCTCTCTCTCTCTCTATCTATCTATCTATCTATCTTGCTCGCCCCTCCGCCGCCTGAGCCGGACTTGGGCTGCAGCCTCGCCACCAGATGCGGACCGCCGCCACTCCGGGGCCTCCTCCTCCCCGCCGCGGGGCCGGGGCCGGGGCCGGGGCCGGGGCCGGAGAGGAGTCCAGCGAATGCCTCTTGGGGCCAACCTCGCCGCGGCGGGGCCGCCGGTCAACTGTGGGCCTTCGCCTCCGCAACGCTCTGCGGCGGTTTCTGCGGTCGTACCGGATGCAGTCCTACGTGTCCCTCACCTTCGCCGTCGCCTACCACCTTATGCACCTCCTCCTGCTTGTCGCCGCCATCGCGTCGCCCCTCACCGTGCGCTCACTACTCTTCCGGGACGAGTACAACGCGCACTACGCACTCACGGCCCGCGACACAAGCGGAACCCGCTGCGTTGGCGTCTGGACGGTGCATGCCTTTGAGTTGCCACGAAACGAGTTGCAGGGAGGCAGGGTGCCCTGGTCGCAGCCCCAGTGTGAGGCAGGACAGCCCACAACAAACACCACGTCTGGGGATTTTCTGCGCATGTGGGAGGCCTCTCCGCTGTCCTTGCTAACGTATTACTACTCCTATCTGATTTGCTCCTTCTGCGTCGTCGCTTGCCTAACGCGTGGTAGGCTCAGCGGGTACGTCGCGCTACTGCAGCTCGTATTTGGGGGCTTGGAGTTGCTCTGGTACATCCGGCACAACTCCTTCTCCTTTACCTTGTTTTTCTGGCTTGCCGCGCTGTCCCCACAGTTCCCGCGTCCGTGGGTGCCGTTCGCCAAGCGACACCCCGGCGGAGGCGTCACGTTTCATGTGTTCAATCGAAGTGGCGTGGAGTCCGCCTCGCCGCCTCAGCAGGTGGAGCTGACCCCGGCGGAGTACATGCTTCCCTACACCGCCACGCTGGAGGCGACCGTCTTCCGCGTCACCGTTGTCTTTCTTGTCATTCTCACCGCGTGTTTCGTGCTAAACTTTCAACGAGTGTTGGACGCCGTCGTTGGCGTTCGCGCGCTCGCCGTCGCCGATGGCCACCGCCGCTGCCCTCTCTGCGGGGAGGAGTGGGATATCGCGACGGAGACCGCAGAGAGGCCCGCGAGCGTCAACGACAACAGTCGCACCGACGAGAAGGAGAAGCGCACGGCAGGCGGGACGCTTGTGGGTGCCGCCGTTGTGACGGCGATGCCGCTGCCTGTCCTTCCACGCCCGGCAGATCGGCACCGCTGTCGCAGGCTCTTCAACGACGGGGAAGCGAGCAGCGGCGTCTTCGACACGACGGGCTACGGCTCCACCGACCTTGAGCTCTTCGGCACCGACGACGACGACGACGACGAGGGGGATGAGGTGGAGGAGGGTGTTGTGGGGGCGCAGCAGGTTGGAGCTGCCCGCGCTCGCCTGCCGCCCACCAGCGCCGGCAGACCTCCCGCGCAGAAGCCGCGGAGGCGACGGCTAAATCGCAGCTTTTCGCAGCTGCCGTCGTACGGCACGATGGGGACCAACGAGCCCGAGGAGGGGCGCCCGCCGTATGACCCCTTTTCCGGCCGCGAGGACGAGTTCCGCCCCGGCAACGCCTTCCCGTCGCTGGAGGACGCCGGCTGGGCGGCGCGGTGGACGTACAGTTGGCTTACTCCCCTGATGAGCTTCAGCGCCATCGACAGCGAGGTGCTGCACCACGAGCGCTTCCTCCCTTCCCTTCCTGAGGGGTTTACCGCGCTGCAGAACATCGCCACACCGGCGTGGCAGCTCTGGGTGAACCGTTGGCGCTGGTTTGGGAAGGCGCGAGGAGGCGAGGAGCGGGAGGGCCCCGACATCGGCGGCGCACACGGCGAGGACGGCGACGGCAGCTCCGACGACGGAACGTTCGTCACAATCCGTCAGCATCGCCCATTGACGGGGGCAAAGCTGCGGCCCAGGCGCCCGAGGCGGTCTTTCTGGATGTCCTCCTTCCTCTTTTTTACCGCGCCGCTTCGCTGGGCCCTCCGCAAGGCCTTTGTGAGCATCTTTCTTAGCGAGAAGCGTGGGACGGAGGCCTCGGAAAGCGACGAGGTGGACGACAAAAAAGTGGACCGTCGCGGCGGCAGCAACAGTATGAGACGCAGGAGCACTGTCTCGGCACTGTTGGATGCGGCGATCAAACTGCGGTCAAATTTATTCTCGACGGACGTGGGACTTTTTACGCTTTTCCTCGAGCACCGCAGCGGGCGACGTTTCATGTATTCGTGTGTGCCGCTACGCCTCATTTCAGATGCGCTGATTCTCTCAACCTCGGCCATTGTGTACCATCTCACCCTCGCCATAGAAAGGGAGAGCCTGGAGGGGGTGATGCATCCGATTGGCGTGTGTGGGATCTTGTTTCTTGTCTTGCTGGGACACGCGGTGCTGCGGCAGGAGTACATAAGTCAACTCTACCTCTCCGCGCTGGAGGTGGGCACGGCGATCCGGGCCCTGGTGCTGGAGAAGTCTCTGGCGCTGCCGCTGGCGCAGCGCACCCTCACCAAAGGCGAGGTCATTCACCTCATCACCGTTGACGCCTCACGCTGCAGCCAAACGTTAATGCAGCTGCACCAATCCTGGCGGTGTCCATGCTTTGCGGCTGCCTCATTTTACATTTTGCACATGCACGTCGGCCTCCTTCCCACGCTCGCGGCGCTGCTTATTATTATTATTGCGACCCCGCTTCAGCGCGTGACGGGAGGGGAGGTGCAGGCGGCACAGCGGCGGTGTACGTCCCGGACGGCGGACCGGGTGGAGCTCGTTGGCGAGGCGTTGGCCTCCATGCGACAGGTGAAGGCAATGGGCGCGGAGCATCTCTACCTGCGCGGCATCCACCTCGCCCGCCAGACGGAGACAAAAGACGAGGTTGGCGCCATGGAGGCAACAACGCGATCTGCCTGGCTGGCAGACGGCATCGGGGTGGCGCTCGCGTCTGCCTGCTACACGGCTTACTACCTCACCGGCGGGTCACTCACGGCGCGCGTCGTGGTGCCTGCCCTTGTCGCACTAAATCTTTTGCGTGGTGTCGTTAATGAGTGGCCAGCGGTCGTGGCGGCCATCCCACGCGGATTTGCGTCACTGCGACGCATTGAAGCCTATCTGCAGCAGGCCCCGGATGAGTTCTTGGGCACTTGGGTCGACGTCACGGCGGACTGGTCGCACCGGCGAGGCACGGTCATCTGCCATGGCTGCTCCTTCACGTGGCAGGACGACGCCGCCCGGGGGCCCCCAACGCCGGTGCTGCGGGATGTAAACATGTTTCTAAGGCCCAGGGAGCTGGTGGTGGTGCAGGGGCCCCTCGGCTCCGGGAAGAGCACGCTGCTGCTGGCGATACTCGGCGAGGTAAACCGGTGTTGCACCACCGCCACTTTAGCAGCCGCAGCCGCCGGGGACAAAACTCCCACAGAGCCGGCTCCTGGCGGGGCCGCTGCGGGTGTCTGCGTCGCCCCCTTTTCCCCCAACGTGGCCACGCAGGCAGCGCGTGCTCAATTCGACGCCGCCCAGCCATCCACGGACGGCTTCGCCGTCTTTGGACGCTCCGCCTACTGCTCCGAGACACCTTGGCTACAAAACGACACAATACGGGCAAACATTATCCTGAGCAGCGTGTACAATGCACGCTGGTATCACGCCGTCACGCAGGCGTGCGCCCTCCACGAGGACTTTGCCACACTCGCCAAGGGTGATGAGTCGGTTGTGGGGGCCAAGGGCGTGCAGCTCTCTGCGGGGCAGCGGGTGCGTGTTGCCTTGGCACGCGCCTTGTACTCTCGCGCAGACGTGTACGTGCTCGACAACATTCTTGCCTCCTTGGATGCCCGTCTGCAGGCACACATCATTGACCGGGTGTTCCACGGGATCCTGCGGAACCGCACCGTTATTCTCGCGACGTACGTGGGCCTTGCTCGGTTAAAGCCAAAGCGATTCTTCACACTGCACCACGACGGCACGGTCGTGGAGGCGGCGGCGGCGGCGGCGGCGGCGGGGAGGCGGCGGAGGCGGAGGCGGAGGCGGAGGCGCAGCGGTCGGCGTATTTGTATGCGGCGGAGTGCGAGGAGCCAGCGGTGGCCAGCGAGTGTGAGTTCGATGAGGAAGACGCCGACGAGAATGAGGAGGACGGCGGCGGTTCCCCCACTAGCTTCGGCAAAACGCACGGTCTGGGGTGCAACCACCTTAAGCAGGGAGCCGCCTACCTGCGACGCTTCCTCTCCTTTATGGGCCCCAGCTTACTTTGGCTTGTGCTCACCAGTGTGGCACAGCACGTGCTGCAGGTGGGCAAAGACGTGTGGCTGAGTCTTTGGATCTCCACACAACCCACAAGCCCCGCTGTGTTTCTGCTGCTGTATTTTATTATCGGCATCACCGCCGCCACCTGCACCATCCCGCGCATGCGAGTCTCTTTCCACGCCGTGCGGAGGTCGATCAACCACATCCACTTTCTTGCGATTGAGCGCATGTTTCGTGCCCCGGTTTCGTACTTTGACGAGAATGCCGGGAGCACCATCACGGGGATATTCTCCCGCGACCAGGAAACCGCCGACCACAGCGTCGGCGCGTCCCTCGACGCCATCGTCACCGGCGTGCTGCGGATGTTGGCCATCGCGGTCTTCAATGCTGTGGTGAACCCGTGGTTTCTGTCGATTATTCCACTGATGGTCATGCTCTTCTACCACGTGGTGGAGCTATACCTGACCGTCGCTGGACAGCTGCGTCGCCTGGAGAATCGGTCGGTTCGCGGGCCCGTTGCCATTTTGCGTGAGGCGCTTGAGGGCGCCCCCGTCATACGCTGCATGGGGCTGAAGGACCTCTTTCGCGAGGAGTACTCCAGGGCGATGGATGTGGCAAACACGGCGAGCATGATTGGCCACATGGCCGACTGCTGGGTGGGGCTGCGACTCGAGCTCATCACGGTGCTAATGACGACAACGGCCGCGCTTCTTGGCGTGCTCTTCGCCTCCTATCTCATGCCTCCGGCGTTCGCCGCTGTGGCTGTGGTGTCCTGCCTGCAGACCTCCACGACGCTGTTGCTGCTGTGCCGCAGTGCCAGCGACTTCCAGTTACAGTTTGTCAGCGTGGAGCAGCTGCTGGAATTGCAGGAGGCCCCCGAGGAGCCGCTTACAATGTTGCCCGCGACCCCCGTGCCGGTCGACAGCGGTGCGGCGGAGCAGAATGCCGGCCTCACCCCACCGGGGGTCCTCTGTGTGCCCCAGCCCCCTTTCATCGAGCAGCAGGCAAAGATGGTGGCGGCGCAGGCGGGCGGCGCGGAGGTGATGCCGAGGCCGGTTATAGAGTTGATAAACGTGTCAGCGAAGTACCGCGTCTCCCTCCCACACGCACTACGCAACGTGAGCCTGACGATCTATGAGCGGGAGCGGGTGGGCATTGTTGGTCGGTCAGGCAACGGCAAGTCTACGCTCTTTAATGTGCTGTTGCGACTTGTTGACGTCATTGAGGGGGGTGGCGTGTACGTGCGTGGCGTGAATGCGGGTCTGATGCCGTACCCCGCGCTTCGGCAGTGCTTCATGCTGGTCCTACAGGATCCGCTTGTCGTGAAGGGGACCTGGCGCACAAACCTCCAGATAGGAATTGCGGGGGCGGCCTCGGATGGGCAACTTTGGTCCGCACTCCACACTGTGGGCCTTGACGGCAGCGTCGCCCAGCACGGTGGCCTGGACGCGGCGCTGCAGCACGAGGGAGCCGGCGGCTCCCGGCTCTCCCCAGGGCAGCGGCAACTTCTCTGTCTGGCGCGTGCCGTGCTGCGCAAGCCGCAGTTTCTCCTTTTTGACGAGTTGCCCGGCTCCGGCATCGCGGAAACGGAGAGCGCGGTGCAGCGGGTGCTGGCGGATGAGCTGCGGGACTGCACCGTCCTGCTTATCGCCCACCATGTGCGAACCCTCGAGGCCCTCTGCACACGCGTGGTCGTGATGGATCAAGGCATCGTGTCGCAGGTGTTTCCCATGACGAGTCGTGCGATAACCCAAGCCGCGGTAAAGCGGAGACTCGAATTGTTAGTGGAGTGAAGGCCGAGAATAAAGCGAAAAGAAAAAAAAAGCGAAGACGCGGCCGCGGGGCCAAGAGAGGTGTGGAGCAACACAAAAGAGCGAAGAGAAAAACGGAATGGGGCGTACACGCCCCCTCACACGTCTGCATGCGCATTGCGCATGCATGCATGGGTGCAGTTTGTTTGTTTGTTTTTTTCCCCATCTCTCTCCCTCACTTTCTTTCTTTTTTCTTGATCTGAGTTGGAACAGTGATTTATTCGTGGGTTTTAGTCTTTTGCCTCCCCAGCTTTTTTTTCCCCCTTTTTTTTCGGCGGAGGAGCACACCTCCGTCCTCAGGCGAGACACGGGTAGAGCAGGCGGACATTTTTTTTTTTTTTTTGGGGAGGCGCCCCCGCCAGTCGGCTGCTGCTATTCTCTGCGGGGAGCCTCTGCTGGGCAGCGAAGCCTCATGGGGTGGGGGCCGGTGCTGCGAGCATCCGCGGCGGCGGCCTCGAAGTTGCCCGCGTCACTCCTCCCACCGCGAGGCGCTGCGGCGCTGCAGCGCCACGGCGCACTCTTCTGCCCGGCGCGGCTCACCTCCGCGGCGGGGACGGCGGCGGAGGGTTGGTCCTACGAGCAGGTGGACGCGGAGACGGGGCGCACGCCACTTGACAAACTGTACGAGGAGCGGCTGCAACGCATTCGGGTGGTGTTTGAGTCGCCGCTGCCGCCGCTGCCAAGAGACGGCAACGTCAGCCCTGACTTCTTGGTCGGCTTCGCCCACTACGAGTACAGGCTGCGCGACCAGTACCGCGCGGTGCTGGCGCGGGCGCTCGACGTCCCCGTCGCGGCGGTGCAGCTCTCCGTGGCGTGGAGCGGCCGCTTCGACGTCACCCGCTTCAACCGCGTTCAAAAGGTGTGCGGGGTGTGTGTGGCGCCGGAGCACGCGCCGCCCACTGCGGAGCTGCAGGAGCGCGTGCGGCGCGTGGTTCGCGCCGTCAACGAGCGGCAGTCGGAGCCCCTCCTGGCCGCCCACCTGGTGCAGGCGTCGGAGGCCATAGCGGAGGTCGAGTTTGCCGCCACCGAGCGGGACGCCGTGGTCGCCGAGCGCGTGCACCAGTGGCTGCGTGAGCGCGTCTTGCGTCCGCACCTCGTGTTGGTCCTCTACGGGACGAACAACATCGCGAGGACCGAGAGCCGCGGGACGCCGCCGCCGAGTGGGGAGCTGGATCGGCAGCGCGCCTTCATTGAGGAGAAGTGGCTAAAGGCCTTTTCCCATCGCCGCGTTGTCCCCCATGTGTTGTCGCTGGAGCAGCTCACCCAACTTTTCCAGGAGGCGGTGCGGCGGGGGGAGGTGAAGGGGGTTGCACTGATGCAGCCGCACGACGCCCCCGGCGGGGCGGCGGGGCGCACGAAGGAAAAGGAAGAGACGGCGAAGAATGACCCCGCAGCCACCACCACTGCCGCTGCGGCCACGGAGGTCCCGGTGAAGTTGCTGTCGTTGGAGGACGCGGCTGCGTGGCAGCGCCTCCTTCGCGGGGCCGTTTTGCGCCGGTACGACAATCGCGCGGTGTT
This sequence comes from Trypanosoma conorhini, assembly GCF_003719485.1. Lineage (NCBI taxonomy): Eukaryota > Euglenozoa > Kinetoplastea > Trypanosomatida > Trypanosomatidae > Trypanosoma > Trypanosoma conorhini. Next base: position 30,074 of record NW_021704142.1, on the reverse strand, counting down.
TCCGCTGCTCTTCCTTCACGGCGAGTGCGCGGGTGGGGCGGAGGAGATGCGGTATCTGCTGCATAACAGGGAGGCTCTTGACGCGGTGCTTCTGCACCCCAACGATGTGGCATTCAAGAAGAAGTTCATGAACCGCTTCCGCTCCTCCCACTCGCGGCTGCGCATGGCGGAGGAGATGTCTGTGTAAGACGCAGCATACAAATATATATATATATATATATGTCTGGAGCTAAGCAACATCACATTCTCCGCCCTCTCTTTCCGTTTCATTGCACGCACAGGCACAGGCACAGCTGTGTGTCAGTGGTGGTGTGCAAGCCACTTGACTCGGCACGCTCTCCGGCGGTTAGCCCTCTCTCTCTTTATTGCTTGTGTTGCGCGCACGTGTGGCGGGCGGCGGGGGAAGCGAGTCGTGTGAGGTTTGGAGAGAGAGGCCTTTCTTTCTTTCTTTCTTTTCTTTGTTTCTTCGGGGGGCGCACAGCATCTCTCGTCACCCAACAACAATCAAGGGACGGGGGAACCACGCAAGGGGGAAGGCCCAGGGGCACACGACACAGGCGAGACCGGGCAGCGGCGAGGAGAGAGAGGGCAAAGCACACACACACACACACACACACACACACACACACACACACACACACACACACACACACACACACACACACATGGAGACGCCAAAAAAATGAAGTGACGCTTGGGTCCCGTCTGGCGACGCGTTATGTGCCAAACCAGATTCTCTCCTCCACCCTCTCGTGGGGTCC
>NW_021704142.1:20605-29160 GCF_003719485.1 Trypanosoma conorhini | reverse complement strand
CACACACACACACACACACACACACACACACACACACACACACACACACACACACACACACACACACACACATGGAGACGCCAAAAAATGAAGTGACGCTTGGGTCCCGTCTGGCGACGCGTTATGTGCCAAACCAGATTCTCTCCTCCACCCTCTCGTGGGGTCCCCTCATTGGTGTCGAGGAAGTCCTGCGGCTGGAGAAGCGCTTTGCGGCGCGGAGCATCACCCAAGATGGTGACCCCGCAATCACGAAGGAGTGGCTCATCCACTTCATCATGGAGGTTCTCGAGGAGAAGGCCAGGTTTACCACCAACGGCGTGGAGCTTGAGGAGGTGGTGAGCAGCGAGCTGCCGCTGTTGGATGAGGACAAGATGAGCGTGTATAGAGAGGAGGTGCTGCGGTGGGTCGGCTCCTTCTCCATCCAGCTCTCCGTGCACGACCCGCTGTGGGAGGCCTGTGAGACCAGCAACGCCGGGCTTGCACGCCTCGAACGCAGCACGTGTAACACCACGCAGGCAAGCTCGTTGCACACCGTGAGCTCGTTTAGCACCGCGAGGCAGGGCAAGTCTACCACGACCACCTTCACGACTGCCAGCGTCCCTAACAGCAGTAGTGGGACTGATAGCAAACCGCGAAAAGGGCGCCTGGAGCGCTCACGCTCGGTGGCTCGCATGCTGTTGAATTACAACTTGCCTTCCATGTCTGTCGCCTCGCAGCGGAAGGAGCCGGTGCAGCACGAGATTGTGCGGTGGAGTGACCTGACCACAAACTTCGTGAAGGACTATGAGCGGTTTCATCAGCTTGACGAAAATGAGTTGACCTTCACCCGCGTACGCGCGGGACCCGCGTCGGGGCATTCCTCTCCCCTGCGTTCCTCCCAGGGGAAGAATGGCGCGGAGGCGCATTGGTCAAGGGTGGCAGGGGGCAGGCGCGACTCGGAGCCCGACGCGCTCAGCGGCAAGGAGTTCCACGTACAGTCCGCGGATCAGGTCCTGGTGGCGCCCCAGACAGGCTGCATCATCACGGCTAGCAAAGACGGCGTTGTAAAGCTGTGGGACGGGGAGACGGGGGGATTTATGCGCAACCTCTACAATGCGGGGACGGCATGGGTGATTGGGATGTTTTTGCTGCCGGACGAGGACCACATTCTCATCGCGACGACGAACAGCCAGTTGACGGTGTTGGATTTCCCTGAGGGGAACGTGCTGCAGAAGTACCTCGGATGCACCTCGCTGCAGTCGGCTCTCTACGAGGTCGTGCAGTTGTCCGCGACGAAAGTGCAGCGGTATGGGATGAGGCCGGGGGAGTGCGGGATGTACCGTGTGGCGCTGCGCAAGGATGAGTCGGCAGAGAAGTATCACCGCCGTCGTCGCGAGACGCAAAACTACGCCTTTGCAAAAACGCTCCCAGCAAAGCCTGTGGTGGGTTTTGACGCCCCAACCGCGTCGTGGTATGACACCTTCTCGGGGATTTTCTTCTTTGGCACCGCCGACGGCGTCGTTGGGGCTTTTGACATCGCCGCCGACGTGCGCCCAAGCTCCCTCATGGCCGGGGCGAACAGCAAACCCGTGCATCTGCTTTTCATGGCGGAGGTCCACGCGGCAGCGGTGGTGGGCATGTTCTACACCTCCTACGTCACCTCGCTCTTCACGGCTGGGGCGGACGGCCGCATTTACCGCACTCCGCTCGGTTCGACAGGGAGGCCCTTGGGGGAGCCGCGCCTTATTCTCCAGCAGGCAAGAGCGATCCGCGCGATGCAGTGGTGGCCGCCGTCAAAGTTCTACGTCACGATTCACGTGGATCGGCGGGTCGCCCTGTGGGTGATTGGGCGCTACGGTGACCCCCTCTTCGAGTTTCCATCCGAGTCGCAGGGAATCGTCAGTGCGGCCCTGCACCCACGGCGACAGCGGCTTGCACTGCTGCTCTCGGACAAGACCATTAAGGTGTATGAGACGCACGGCAACAAGTCGCTGGCCACCATTGCGCAGCCGGCGCAGGAGTCGAACTTTACCGCGACAGATGCCTCGCGGCAGATGATGGAGCGCTCCGCCATTGACGAAGACGGTGTCTTGGCGTGGCACCCGCTTCATTCGTCTCTCATTTGTTGTCTTCGGGCGGCAGTCATTTACGAGCCGTCGCGCAGCCAGCTGCAGGCGGCCGAGCCTAGTGCGGGGTCCGGGCGCCCGCTCTCCGGGGACGAGCGTGACGCGTCTTGCCGGAGCTACTTCCAGGAGGTCAAGAGGACCGGCGCGGAGAAGTCACGAATGCGGGGCTCAGTGGGCTTCGTGGAACCGCGACGCGTGGACACCCACCGTGGCGGGGTTGTTGCAATGGCTGTGCAGCGGCAGTCGTGGCAGATACACACATTCGATGAGGGGTGCTGGCGCACCTGGGACCTGGCGACGGGCGAGCTGAGGCGAAGCGTGGACGTCCCTCGCGTCGCGCGCATGGAGCACATGCCTGTGAAGCGGGCCACCGTTGCCTCCAGCTCGTGGACGACGGCGCTTCAAACACGACTAGCAACGGGTGGCCAGGATGGTTCGGTCCTCACCTGGGACCCTTCCACGGCCGCCCCGCTCGCGGCAGAGATGCTGGTGCAGGACATTTCCGAGCAGCTGGACTCGGATGTAACGGTGATGTCGCATAGAAACAAACTGATCGCGTGGAGCGCGCGTGTGTGTCGCGTCACGAGCTACAACTCTGGTTTGTTCCTCCCCAGCGGGCTCGAGGAGAGTAAGTCGGTTGTCTTGCGTGTGCCCTCGCTGTCCTCTGTCACCGCCTGCTGCGTCGTGCGGGATGCGTACCTTTGCTTGGGCACCGGTGACGCCAGGATATTCTTCTTTAGCATCCGCGGTGGGGCACCCACCCACGACTGCGTCCTACGCGATAAGACGGAGGAGGAGCGGGGCGCCGTTGTGCAACTCATCTTCTTGAACGAGCAAAACCAGAACCTCATCCTCGTCATCCTCGACGTTGGTATCCTCTTTGTGTACTCCTACGTCAACCAGGCCGTCGTGTACCGCCTGCGCCTGGTGCGGCGCTTTGAGTGCCGCATCCACAAGGCGCTGTACATCCCGGAGGACGGCAGCGTCGTCTGTGGGGACTCCCTGGGCCGCGTTCGCGTCCTCGATGTGCGCGGCTGCACCTCCCCTTCGGCGGAGTTTCGCCAGGTCATAATCCCGCGGGCGACGTTTCAGGGCGCCACGGACGAAGTCAACGCATTGGACTATTGCCATCTCGCAGGCCGCCGCTACCTGCTCGTGGGTTCCCTGGACCACATGGTGCGTCTCTTCGACGTGGACGACGCGAACTGGCTGCAGGCCCCCTACTCCAGCACGAGCCCGTTGCGATCCACGCAGGCCACTGTGCGGTTTGTCGGGGTCTTTGGCCACGACTCATGGAGGCTTGCAGATCCCACAACCTTCAGCGAATTTCCGCCCGTGGCGCCGCCTGTGCTGGCGGCCAACACCGCGGAAGAAGAAGTTCTGCTGGAGAGCATTCTACACGCAGACGTGCGATCCGGCGGCGTCAAGAGCGTCATGGACTCACTGCTGGACGATGACACGGCCGTGTCCCGTGGTCGGTCGCGTAGAGGCACGAGGGCCGGAACGCCCTTCTCTGGGCCGGCGTCACCGAAGGCGCCGCTCGCGCGGCCGTTTTTTCTTACAGACGTGGCCAATCCCCAGGAGGAGATACGCATGCGCTCCTTCTCAAACATCTCCATGGAAAGCGCCAGGCAGCCGCAGCCTACGCAGCGCTTGCAGGAGCAGCAGGGCACACCGCTGCTTTCCTCCCTGCCGGAGGGAGGTGGCCTCCTCTTGTCGCGAACGACGGAGCACTCATTGCCGCAGCAGCAGCAGCAGCCGCCGCCGCCGCCGTGCGTTGGGCGGCGCTCGCAGCTTCGCGCCGGCGCGTGTGAGGCGCCCCCAACCCCGACCCCAAGCCCCAGTCCAGGCCAAGCCCCGCTCGCCACGGAGCAACAGTCGCCCGGGCGACAGGGCGAAAGCCCACGCGAGGACACCAGCCTTTGCCCCGTCTCCTCGACAGGGTTCGATCCGATGCAGAGGAAGAAGCGGGCGCTGCTGGGCATGACACGGCGCCTAGAGGCGGTGCTGCCGAAGGGTTTTGCCAACGGCGAACTCGCCAGGAAGGCCAACGAGCTGCTCATGGGGGACACACGCCTGGGTTTTCGGCAGACCAAGTCGGGGCGAAGTCGGCCGGAGAGCGGCGAGCTGCAGTTGGCCCTCGAGACGCGCCGCCGACTGGCGGAAAGGATGGAGGAGTACAAAAAGACGCAAGCGAAGCGACGCAGCGAAAAGAGGAACTCCCTGCCGCTTGTTGCGGCGCGGCATAAACTCACTCCTGTCGTGTTCCCGCAGCCGAGCGTTCTCCCCAGTGAGGCAAAGGCCAGCTTCGTCTGGATGCTCAACGCTCCGTCGGTGGAGGTGCCGCAGCGGCCTGTCACACATGCGAGGAACGCAATGTAAAGAAATTCCTCACATTTGTGAGGAAGAGGCATCCGCGGCCACGTGGGCCACTGAGAGGAGGAAAAAAGGAAGGAAAGGAACGACAAAAAAAGCCAACAAGCAAAACACAAGAATGCTACATTCGCTGGCATGTTTAATGTGTAGTGCATGTGAAGTTTTCTGTCTTTTTTCTTTCCTTCTTTTATTATATATATATATATATATGTCTATGTGTATCCGTGTGTAACTGCCGCTTCTGTTTTTTTTTTTTGTGTTGCTGCTGACGATGGCGACGAGCGCATTGGCCGAGCATCGTAACGGCGCAAGTGCGTGGGAAAGAGGCACGGGACGTGCGCTGCGTCACTGTTTCTGCGAACCCCCTTCCTCCCTCCTCGTGCGCTGCGCCACGCCGCTCCCCCGCGCCCACGGCACTGCACACCGGCCGCTGGTGTTCGCTCTATGATCCCGCGTCCTGTCGCTTCGCTTCCTTCCGCGCAGCAGAGTAGCGGCGGTGTCGCGTGTGTGGAGGGGCGAAGGGCGGCCGGGCTGTGGACCCCCTCCTTTTTTTTTCTTTGTCGTTGTTTTTTTGTATTGTTTTTGATTTTCTTTCACGCGGGGAGGACGCGAGCGCGCTGACGACGGCGCCCCCGCGGAAACTGCAATGGCGTACCTTGTGCGGCCGCCCCTCGTCCCGGAGCCGCCCTCGGGTTCCGCGCCCCACAAGAGACGCGTCCCCGACAACGACGACGACCTCTACCGCGAGGCCGTGAACTTCGCCGACGTGGAGCGGCTTCTTCTTGCGGGTGCGGGCGAAACGGGCTTTAAACTCATCGCGCAGGACGCCGCCTGCGGCATCTCCCTCCACAGCCGCCCCGTTGAGGAGTGCCCCATGCACCTCATGCGCGCGGAGGTGGGGCTGCCGTGCCGACCCGCTGAGGTGCTGGCATACCTTAACGTCTCCACGCGACGACGGTGGGACAGGCACATCGCGGAGCTAAGCGCTGTGCGGACCCTTCCGCGCCCGGGCCGGGACGCAGTGGACGCCGCCGTTGTGGATGTCGACAGTGTGACGGAGCTCCAGCTGTTGCCTGGGCAGAGGCGGGTGGCGTTGTACTACATGGCGGTGCGTACCCCCATCCCACTCGTGCAGAACAGAGACTTTGAGCTTGTGGTGGCGGAGGAGGTGCGCCGGGACGGAACGGTGTGGGTCAAGGCCTTTTCTACGCCACTCGGATACGTGGAGCCGCTCGACCCCCGCCAGTCCGTTTACGTGCGGGCGCTTATGCTATTTTCAGGCATTCTGGCGCGGCCGGTCCCTAACTCGAAGGGCAACACGGAGTGCCACGTCAGCTACGTCGCCCTTGTGCATCCCATGGGCCTCATCCCCTCCGTCGTGGTCAACCTCGTGCTGGGCGCTCAGCTGAGCGCCCTTCGGAGGCTACAGCGCTTCATTCGCCGGCATCCACTTTCCACACTTGCCGCGGAGATCACGGCAAGCGAGGCGAGACGTGGCAACGCCGCTGCTCGGCCGGAGGCGACGGAGCAACCGGCTGGGCAGAGTGCCGGGGTGGTGGGGCGGGCGGGAGAGGCCGGCAGTGCTGGCGGCAGCGGGAGCGAGGCTGAGGCGGCAAGAGGCCAAACAACCTCCGAGGTGCGACGGAGGCTTGCGGCACTCAGGGCACGCGTGAGGCGCAAGCTGCCGTCCATGTTGTAGCAGACTGGCGAGGTGAATAGAGGGAGAGAGGGAGGGGGGCGAGGCGAGGCGAAACACAGCAGCTGCTGCGCAGCACGCCTTGAAGGCGATGAGGCGGGTGCGCCTTCTCTCCCTCTCTCGCTCTCTCTCTCTCTTTTTTTTTTGTGTTTGTCATTGCTTTTTTATCCCACCTGCTTTCGTTGTGCCCCTTGTGCTGCTGCTGTTGTTTTTGTTGATTTGCTCCCCTCCCCCACCTGCCTCTCTCCCCTGGCGAGCGGGCGAGAGAGAGAGGAAAAAAAGAAAAAAAAAACTCTGTGGAAAGTCTCGCGGAACCCGCGTACTTCGCCCCCCCCCCAGGCCCGCACGGATGCTGACCTCCTTCTCGTGGGTGCCGAAGGGCGCCATGAAGCCCGTCCCGCTCCACTCCACGGAGAGCCTGGAGACGGTGCGGGAGAAGCTGCAGCGGCAGAACCCCGAGTACGTGACGGAGGAGGAAGTGGCGGCGGCAGGCGGACGCGGGCCACTGGCGGGCGATGAAGACGGCGGCAGCGATACAGACAGGGCCGACGGTGTGAACGCTCTGCAGTTTGGCGGCGGCGGCGACACCATTTTGGAGCAGGTAGAGTCGGACGATGAGGAGGAGGCCAACGACACGAACTTCAGGGAGACGGACATTGTCTTCGTCACGGCCTCCGCCGAGGATCCTCAGCCGCGGCTGGAGCTCTACGTCTACGATGAGCCAGAGGACACCATGTACGTCCACCACGACGTGGAGATCGCAGCCTTTCCCCTCAGCACGGCGTGGCTTACAGACGGCACAATGTCGCTTTGCGCCGTCGGTACGATGCGGCCATTTGTGGAACTCTGGAGCCTTGACGTCATTGACGCGGTGGAGCCGGTCTGCCTACTGGGCGGCTGCGTCAAGTGGGAGGACAACTACAGAAAAAGTATTAAGCCCCGCATGCTGCAGGACGACTCGCACAAGGACGCCGTGATAAGCGTCAGGTGGAACACGTGTGCGCAGCACATACTAGCCTCCGGCAGCGCCGACAGCAGCATTAAACTGTGGGACCTCAACACCTCCAAGTGTGTCGGCACGTACGCGGAGCCAGATAAGCTGCAGAGCCTCGACTGGCACCGCGAGGAGGCGAACCTGCTGCTCTCGGGTGGCTTTGACGCGACGATGGTGCTGCGCGACTGTCGCTCACCCAACCAGGCCGCGCTGCGCTTTGGCACGAACGGCGTCGTTGAGCACGTGGAGTTCGCCCCGCACGGAGGCAGAGTCCTCTACGCCTCCACGAATACGGGCGGCTGGATGGCGTTTGAGGCGCGCATGCATGCGCAGCCCCTGTGGCAGCTGCAGGTGCACGAGGCGGATACCACCTTCGCCGCCTCGCCGCACCTCGCCGGCCTGCTTGCCGCGGGAGGCAAGGACGGCAACATTAGTCTCTGGGACGCGCGCGACGCGTCTCGGCCGCCCACGCAGATCGTATCTCGGTCGTACCGCACGGGGGCGGTCCTCTCGGTGGCGTTCCACCCCAACTCCCCGCATATTCTCGGTGCCTGCGGCAGCCGCGGCGAGCCGCTTGTGTACACCACCACCAGTGACATAAAAGACATATTCCGACCTCAGTAGCGTCCTCCTGCGTGGTCGCCACTTGCCCATTAAATGTGCTCCGATTAAAACAGTAAACGGAACAAAAACGAGAAGTAATGAAAACATAAAAAAATGGGGGAGGGGGGTGATGAAGCAAAGAGAATATCAATCAAGGCTTTACTTCGGTACCGATCACGCACGCGCACCTCCGCACCTACGCCGAAACCGAAGATGCAGGGGGCCCGCGTTGTCGTCCTCCACGTCCCACGCATGCACCGCCACCGCCACGCACCTCAAGAAATGAAGTGGGGAGGCCTTCTGACGGTCTGTGTTTTTGCCTTAGCGTGCGTTTCTCTTGCCTTGCCCTGTTGCGCCCCCAAGCATACTCTCCCAGCTCCAAAGCGAAGGCGCACTCCACACACACACACACACACACGCAAGGCACACCCGAGGAAAAAGCCCACAGATGAGGATCTTCAAGGATGTCCTGACAAACGCCGAGGTCTTCTGCGACAACGACAGGCCCGTGGAGGTCGAGGGCGACGTTGTGTACGTCCTGAAGGGCAGCTACATTGAGGTGGGCGGCGAGGACTACGGCATCTCCGCCAACGTGGACGAGGACGCCGGCGAGGGCGCGACGGGCGACGTCGACGACTCCAAAAAGCAGGTCGTTGATGTGGTCTTCAACAACCGCTACACCGAGACAAGCTACGACAAGAACTCGTACATGGCGCACATCCGTAGCTACATGAAGCGGCTCCTGGAGAAGATTGAGAGTGAGGAGGAGAAGAAGAAGTTC
>NW_021704142.1:17287-20580 GCF_003719485.1 Trypanosoma conorhini | reverse complement strand
TCTGTGTTTTTGCCTTAGCGTGCGTTTCTCTTGCCTTGCCCTGTTGCGCCCCCAAGCATACTCTCCCAGCTCCAAAGCGAAGGCGCACTCCACACACACACACACACGCAAGGCACACCCGAGGAAAAAGCCCACAGATGAGGATCTTCAAGGATGTCCTGACAAACGCCGAGGTCTTCTGCGACAACGACAGGCCCGTGGAGGTCGAGGGCGACGTTGTGTACGTCCTGAAGGGCAGCTACATTGAGGTGGGCGGCGAGGACTACGGCATCTCCGCCAACGTGGACGAGGACGCCGGCGAGGGCGCGACGGGCGACGTCGACGACTCCAAAAAGCAGGTCGTTGATGTGGTCTTCAACAACCGCTACACCGAGACAAGCTACGACAAGAACTCGTACATGGCGCACATCCGTAGCTACATGAAGCGGCTCCTGGAGAAGATTGAGAGTGAGGAGGAGAAGAAGAAGTTCCAGAGCGGCGCCGCGGCATTTGTGAAGAAGGTGATCAAGGAGATTGACGAGTACCAGTTCTTCATCCCCGAGGGCAACGAGGAGGACCCCGACAACGGCATGATTGTGCTCTGCAAGTGGGACGGCGAGGTGCCCTACTTCTACTACTGGAAGGACGGCGTCAAGGGGGAGCGGGTGTAAGCAAGGGATAAAAGGTAAACCAAGCGAGCCAAGAATTAACCTTAGTTTCTTTCTTTTCTCTTCTCTTTTCCGCCTGTATTTCGCCAACGTCGTCGAGCGTGAGTCTGCGGCAGGAGTGCTTCTTTCTTCTGCCGTGGGTGCAATGCACAGCGAGAGGGCGGGAGGCAAGTAATTTGTAAATGTGTCTCCCTGCGCGTGTGGGGGCGAGGGCGAGAGGAAAGCGGAGGTCCGGAGGGGCGCACGCACTTAAATGTGCGGCACCGCAGGAGCACATCGAAAAAACGAAGAAGTAAATCTGCAGGCCACAAGAACCAGAAGCCCCACTCCTACCCCTTTCCTCCCCGTCTTTCTTCTGCGCGCTGCATCTACGTGCGGCGTCGGCCCCTGCCATCTTCCTCGGCCCTTTTTTTTTCCTCCCTTTTTCTTTTTTACCTGCACACGTGGCTAGCAGCAGAGGCAGGGGAAGGTGGCAGGGTTGGGGCCGCATGTGTCATGTCCGACCGCTGCCTGACGCACAACGAGCGGCTGGCTCGCCACATGGAGCGTGCGTCGCCAGGGCGCTTCGCAGAATTCTGCGCCGCCCTGCGACGCTACCCGCTGCCGGTCACAAGCGGCGCGGCAGCCACGGTGCTGCGTGGCGGCTCTGCGGATGCCGTGAGGGCGGTCGACGCGTACTGCTGCGCACCGCAGCAGCGCCGCCAAGCACCCGCGTGCGGTGGCACTGAAGTGGACGTGACATCGCCCCCGCCCGGTCCGTCAGGGGGCAATGACCGCACGGCGGCAGTCCCCTCGCCGTTCCGCTGCCTTAAGCTGCGGCGCCTGGAGGGCGGTGCGTCGCTGCCGTGGCCGCTGCGGCGAGGCGGGAGCGCCGACGGCAGCGCTCTCCGCGCGGACGACAGCGACTTTCTTTTCACGCTGCTGGGCCCGTCGTGCCCGCCTGGCGGGGAACTTCGCACGGGTTGCTTGTCGCCGCCGGTCACTCGCCGCGGCGCCGGCGCCCAGCCGATGGTGCAGCAGCTCGGCCTGAGGGAGGCACGGTCGAGGTGCGCCTCCCTCGGCCTCCTCACAGCCGGCACAAAGAAGGTCCTCCTCGCCCGGCTGCGCCGGCACGACGTTGCGCAGCGGGCAGGGCCGCCGGCACAGCCGGAGCGGGTCGGCGGGGTGCAGCCACAGCAGCCGGTGGAGGGCGGGGGGGCTGGCGGCGCGCCGCCCAGGCGATTCACATCGACGCACGAGGAGCAGCTCGGGCACTCGCAGCGGCTGCGAACGCCGTTCCGATCGCCATCTGCCGGCCGCCAGCCGCCATCGCCCTCGCCCTCCGGGGGGCAGCTGCAGGCACGCAGGCTCGTGGGCACCCCCCAAGAGTTCGTTGCCGCGCTAATGCACGAGGCGAGGCGGGAGACCGGCGGTGGTGGGCCTCTGGCTCCCCTCGCTTCGGGGGAAACAGCCGTTCAGTGGCAGTGGCGGGTTCTTGTCGACAACCGAGAGCGCATCCACGGGGCCCATGAGAACGTGATGAAGGCCTTCGCGACGGCCGGTGTTCCCGCCGCGTCCTGCACGCTTCCGTGCGGCGACTTCCTGCTTGGAATCGACGTGCCCGGCGGAGCTTGTGGGAGCCACGGCACCCACCCAACCGCGCAAGAGATGAGCAACCCCGGCGCCATCCACCCAGCCGCAGCTGCAGTTGAGGGGGAGGATGCCCCTGCGCGGAACCTCTTCCCCGTTGTGGTGGAGCGCAAAACAGTAAAGGATCTCTGTGCAAGCATTGCGACACCGCGCTACTATGAGCAGCGGCGGCTACTTTCTGCCTCGCCGTTTCGGTCGGTGGTGTGGGTGGTGGAGGGGAGCACAGAACAGCTGCGCCCCGATGAACGGCGTCGGGTCTTGTCGGCGTGCGCCTCGCTTGCGGTGGTGTCACGCTTCCGTGTGATCCGCACACGCCACCTAAAGGACACCGTATCTTGGTTGCACTCCCTCGGTGCCGCCTACGTTACGGCGCTGGCAAAAGCCGCGGGGGGTGACGCACGACGGCCGCAGCTGGCCGACTTTACGGCTTGCATCAGCGTGGCCGCAAGGATAAAGCGAGCACTACGCGCGCGCACCACCTTTCCCCGTATGCTTATGTGTGTTCGCGGATGCTCCTCCGGGCTGGCAACACGACTTGCGTGCAAATATGGCTCCCTCCTGCAGCTGTGGAGGCGATTGAGGCGTTACGGCCGTGAGGCGTGCGACGCGGACCTGGAAGTGCGCCGCCTGAGCAGCGCGCAGCGGGACGTGTACGTGCGGCTGACGGAGTTTCTCCTTGCGGAGGAGTACTGCTGATGCGCAGCGTGCTGGGTGTGGCCGCCGCATGGTGTGGCCGCCGCGCGCGGGTTGAGCGATGCCGCCCGGTGCCTCGTATCGCACAGCTTGACTGCCCACGCTTTTCCCCTTCCTCTTCTTTTTTGTTTTCGCCCCCTCTGCCCCCCGCCCAAGACACGCCAGAGTCACGTCGCGCGAAGGCAAAAAACAAGACCGAGAAATGGTTTCCGGCAAAGCAACGGCGCTTGTGGCGGCGGCACTGCTGGCGCTCCTCGTGGTGGCGCCCGCCATGGCTTCCGCGGAGAGCTCCCTCGACTGCCAGAAGGTGTGGACCGGCCCCAG
>NW_021704142.1:15510-17262 GCF_003719485.1 Trypanosoma conorhini | reverse complement strand
CTTTATACTAACCGTTTTGTTCGCATATAATTTATGTCTTTTCACTTTTAACCAACTGAAGTGACGTTATACTGGTTTTTGGGGTTAATTCCAAGCGATGTTTTTCTTTTTGCCGAAATGCCTCTCCTACCTTCGTGCAGGGGGAGGGAAGTGATGTAGGGGCGTTACGGCCGTGAGGCGTGCGACGCGGACCTGGAAGTGCGCCGCCTGAGCAGCGCGCAGCGGGACGTGTACGTGCGGCTGACGGAGTTTCTCCTTGCGGAGGAGTACTGCTGATGCGCAGCGTGCTGGGTGTGGCCGCCGCATGGTGTGGCCGCCGCGCGCGGGTTGAGCGATGCCGCCCGGTGCCTCGTATCGCACAGCTTGACTGCCCACGCTTTTCCCCTTCCTCTTCTTTTTTGTTTTCGCCCCCTCTGCCCCCCGCCCAAGACACGCCAGAGTCACGTCGCGCGAAGGCAAAAAACAAGACCGAGAAATGGTTTCCGGCAAAGCAACGGCGCTTGTGGCGGCGGCACTGCTGGCGCTCCTCGTGGTGGCGCCCGCCATGGCTTCCGCGGAGAGCTCCCTCGACTGCCAGAAGGTGTGGACCGGCCCCAGCGTCGACAACGACGTTTTCAAGTGTCTGTCCAACACGGAGCGCCTCAAGGACCAGTGGCGCGACTTGGTTTACCCGGGGTTTTGCGCGCTGCTCTTTGTTGTTTCCCTGGTGAGCTTCCCGATCGTTTTCCTCTGCGTTGTCTGCTGCCACCGTTGCTGTAAGACCAAACCGGGGCAGGCTACTGGCGCTTCTCGCTGCTGCCTCTGGATGTGGGTCGTCTATGTCTTGCTCTGGAGCGCCGCCATGGCCGTCCTCGTGATATTTGGCGCCAAGCTTCTGGAGACGTCTATCCCCAGTATCCTTGACAACACGCTGGGTGGCCCGCTGCATTATTTCAATAACACGGGTGAGAAGATCATTGATTTCACTTCCAACTGGTCCTCTGGGAAACGTGAGCCCATAACTGCCATCAACCTGGACTTTTCTGCCTTCACCAACGTCAGCACCAAAGTGAACGATCTTGTGACACATGCCAGGCATACGCTTTCCACGTACATTGCATGGGTGCCGATTGTGTCGTACTCTGTCGGCGGCGTGGGCGTTGCGCTCATGCTCCTTGTGGTTCTATTGGCCTCTTGCCGCTGCTGCGTCCCCTGCATGCCATATTGCCTCTCATGTGTCTACTGGCTCTTCGGGGTTGTGTTCGCACTGCTCGCGGTTGTTGGGGCGGTGCTGGCGTACCTTTCCACCACTGCCTGTGGCGAGGTGCAGCTGCAGTACCAACGTCAGCCGGGCGTGTTCCAGTGGTACCTCGTGCCGTACTGTGAGCAAACATTTGACTTTGCCACCATCAACAAAGGAGTGAGTGAGGGCGAACGGGCTCTGTCCAATGAGGCCTGCAAGGTGTTGCTAAAGTCGTGCGATAACAACCCCGCTGTTCCCAGCCCCACTTACCCCTTGCTGTGCGGCAATGGCATCACTTCGGAGGATCAATGCCCTGACTTCGGGTCCATGACCAGCGTGATGCGCGCCACCCAAGTTAAGGCTGACGCGATGGTGTGCCCCGTGGTGGGTGAGTCGTGCACGCTGCTCGAGTGCGCCGCCAGCTGCACCCAAGACCAGGCCAAAGAGCTGGCGGCAGGGATCCTGCAAGTCGCGGCGCAGGCAAGCAACGCGAGCATTGCGCTTTCGTACGCCAGGCCTTTGCTCGACTG
>NW_021704142.1:5328-15485 GCF_003719485.1 Trypanosoma conorhini | reverse complement strand
GCTGGGTGGCCCGCTGCATTATTTCAATAACACGGGTGAGAAGATCATTGATTTCACTTCCAACTGGTCCTCTGGGAAGCGTGAGCCCATAACTGCCATCAACCTGGACTTTTCTCCCTTCACCAACGTCAGCACCAAAGTGAACGATCTTGTGACACATGCCAGGCATACGCTTTCCACGTACATTGCATGGGTGCCGTTTGTGTCGTACTCTGTCGGCGGCGTGGGCGTTGCGCTCATGCTCCTTGTGGTTCTATTGGCCTCTTGCCGCTGCTGCGTCCCCTGCATGCCATATTGCCTCTCATGTGTCTACTGGCTCTTCGGGGTTGTGTTCGCACTGCTCGCGGTTGTTGGGGCGGTGCTGGCGTACCTTTCCACCACTGCCTGTGGCGAGGTGCAGCTGCAGTACCAACGTCAGCCGGGCGTGTTCCAGTGGTACCTCGTGCCGTACTGTGAGCACAGGTTTAACTTTTCCAACATCAACGCGGAAGTGAATGCTGCCGAAAAGAAGTACTCCAACGAGGCCTGCAAGGTGTTGCTAAAGTCGTGCGATAACAACCCCGATTTTTCTTTTTTCGCTCAAGCGCCCGCTGCGCTCTCTGTCCCCAACATCCCCAACATCCCCAACATCCCCAACATCCCCAACATCCCCGACATCCCCGACATCCCCGGTGTCCTCAAGGGCCTCCCTCGCCCGATGCTGTGTGGCAATGGCATCACTTCGGAGGATCAATGCCCTGACTTCGAGACCATGGCCAGCGCGATGCGCGCCACCCGAGTTAAGGCTGGCGCGATGATGTGCCCCGTGGTGGGTGAGTCGTGCACGCTGCTCGAGTGCGCCGCCAACTGCACCCAAGACCTTGCGAAGGAGCTTGCGGCAGGGATCCTGCAAGTCGCGGCGCAGGCAAGCAACGTGAGCATTGCGCTTTCGTACGCCAGGCCTTTGCTCGACTGCAATTTTGTGCTCGACAAGCTTATGGGCGCCATGAATGACTGCAACGACCTAAAGACGGGGACCTTGATGCTTGGCACGGGTTTCTTTGTGGGGGGGCTCATGTTTGGCCTGGCCATCTACGTCATGTTCCGCGGCTCCTGCATTTGGGTCACCCCGTCCGCACCCGACACGTGGGCTAGTAAGTGAGCACTCTTCCCCGTTTGAGGGACACCGCCTGAATATTTCTTGCATAAATTTTATTTAAAAACATATATATTTCTGTCCGTGTTTTCCCTGTTGGGATTTGTTCGTCGTTCCTACTGTGCGACACCCCTCCTCACGCTGTTTTTTTTTTGCTCGGGTGGGCAGTGCTCCGGTCCTGCCCTTCCGTCGTGCCGGCAACAGCCGTGGGAGTCGGCCGTCGCGTGCCCCAATTTGCACCAACTCCCGGTTGAAGAGGCCGTGGGGTGGAGAGCGGGAGAGAGGGCTGTGCCGCACGAAAAGCGGTTGGCAAACGAGGGCGCAGCGGGGGCGGAATTGTGCTCCTCCTCCTTTGCGGTCTCTCCACCCAAACATGAGGGGCGTTGCGGTTTTTTTTTGAAAAAATGTGTCGCAGCTACGAAGCAAGTGCCGTCGCGTTGCGCAAGGGAGCGGGGGAAGATGCGCTAATGCGGCCCATATATATATATATATGCGAAAGGCGCCGCTAGTATAGGTATGAGGATGTGGGAAGTGGATTAGCGCGATAAAGATAAAAAAACGGTTTCTGAAATTGGAATGGGAATTAATAGCTGCTTTGTGTGTGTGTGTTGTTTAATATTATTTTTGTAGCGCCTGCGGGCGAAAAAACTCTGCCCATGATTTATCACCATGTGTAATATATACACCTGGCTGTTAGTGATCATAACTCTTTTTTTTTTTCCTTTCTGCCTGTTGGGAGGGGAGGGGCGTGTCTCGGAGGCACCGAGCGACCCGCCCAGGCCTCTCCGCCTCGCGCGGGGTGGGCGGGATCCATGCGTGTGGCCCTCCCGGCACGTACCCCCTTCGCGAATGCGGGGGCGGGGCGGAGGCAAGGCTGCGAGGCGTCGCGCTGATTTTCTTTTTCTGTCGCTGAGTTTCTTTTGCCGGACGCGCCGCGTTGACGGCACAGTTCTTCTCCCGTGGTTTTTTTTATTTTTTAGTTGCGGGGCGGGCAAGGCGTGGGGTGCTTCTGTGGGAGCGCTACTTGCGGAAACGGCGGCGGTTACTTCGCGCAGGGCGGACGTGGCCGCAACTTTGGTAGGCGTCTCCTCGACGAAGCGCCGCCGCTGGAGGGCTTCGCCCGTAGCTAGGGGGAGCCGCGCCGCAAGTGCCGAACTGTGGGGCGCGAAAGAGGCGTTGCTGGCTGGCCGCGGTGCCCGACCGGCGGTTGCGGCTGCACGACCGACATGCAGGGCGGCGGATCGAGTACTGCGTGGTCGGGGTCTTTGCGTGCGTCGGTCCGGCGGGTTGAGGGGCCCCCACAGAAGTCTGCTCGTCCAATTAGTGGGTGCTGGGGTTGTGCTTTTTCCCGTTGCGAGCAACGGGGGGGGGGTCCTAGTGGGGGCTTCCTTGTGGGGTAACGCATCCATTCCGGCCGTTTTCAGGGCGTTGCGCATGGACCAATGGGGGCGCGGCAAATAAAAATAGCTTCTTATTCCGTTTCTTTTCCAGGGGTTGCCTCTGCGTGTATACTTTGGCTTGTATGCTTGTGTTTGTGTGCGTTCACGCCGGTTCCCCTTTAAAGGGATCCTACAGGCCTGTGTCCCCCGCATGATGTTCCCCGCGTAACTGTGCTAATGCGCGGTTGTGTGTGGGCGCAAGGGAGGAGGTGCTGCTTGCTCTGCGTTGTTTTTTTTGCGTCTGTGTTCGTGTGGCTGACATTGGCTATGAGTATCTTTCCACGTGACTATTGGCGCCTCGCCTGCCTCAACCTACGGTGGACTTGTGTGTGCGCGCCTCTGCTCTTGCTGTTCTTGGTTGGCGTGTGTGGAGGAGAACGGGGAAACAGCTCGGGGCTGCCGGGCTGTGTGTTCCGCACTCAAGAGAGAAAGGAGGGAGGAGGGGCTGCGTTGCCGGTGGTTGGCGCCCCCGTTGCTTTCTTTGCGTGCCGCGTTGGCTGCAGGTGGCGGAAGCGGTCCGCCGCGCAGCTACGCCCACCCGCGCACGCGGGCACACCGGCAGGGACGGATGGGGCGCGAGGGAGGGGCGGGGGGTGCCCTCGGCGGGTGGGTCTCGGCGCTGGGCGCCGCGGCGGCCGCTCAGTTCGCCCGCGACCCGCTGCCGCACGCCCTCCCGCCGCTGCCGTCGCAGCGTGCGCCGCACTGCCCCTCACAGCCGCGGCGGGTCTTCGCGGCCGCTGGTGCGGGAGGCGGGGCCGCGGCGGCGGGGGAAGGCGTGGCCGGGGCCACACGCGCCGCTGCCGCGGCGAGGGGGGGCGCCCCACCGGCGCCGGCCCCACCGGCCCCCGCCGCCCCCGCGCTGTCGGAGGTGAAGGCGCAGATGCTTGACGTCACCGAGAGGCTGCGGCGGGCGCAAAGGCTGCGGGACGACCTAGTGCTGCAGGAGGACGAGGAGCACGACGCGGCGGCGGCCATTCTCGAGTGCGAACGCGCCGTTGCCGAGCTGGAGGCGCAATTCCTCCGCCTGCGACAATTGCAGGCGACCTTGCTTCGGCGCCCCCCGCCGAGTGCTGGCAGCAGCCCCGTTTCCCCTGCGGCGGGGCGGGTGTCATGTGCCGCCGCTTCCTCCGCTGCGGCTGCTGCCTCCGTGCGGGCGACGGCGGAGGTGCCCACAACACCGCTGGGGGCTGCCTCTGCTGGCTTCGGCTGTGGAAGTGCGGCAGCGTCCGTTTTCGAGCGGGGCGGTGGCGCGGTTGACGGGGCCAGCTCCGCCCCCGATGCCGCGGATGCGGGGGGGCAGCGTCCTGGGCGGATTGCGGGGGAAGGAGAGGGGCGGCGCACAGATGTCATGCCCCTCCCCGAACTGCGGGAGGAGACGCCGCACGAGCCGCGGCTCCACGCGGGCAGCGCGCGTGATCGATTCAGTTGGGAGACATACTGGCAGGAGGCATCCCACCCGCTGCAGCGGGGCAGCTCCCCTGCCAGTGCGCCCGTCCAGCTGCCGGTGAACCCTGTTGACCGCTACAGGGGAGAGGATTTCGTCTGGTCGGCGGATTTGCGACGGACCATGATCGAGGTGTTTGGTCTGCACCAGTACCGTTTCCTGCAGCTGGAGATCATGAATGCGTGCATGGATGGTCGCGATGCGTTTGTGCTGCTGCCAACCGGCGGGGGCAAGTCGCTCTGCTACCAACTCCCCGCGCTGATGCCAAACCCGGCGCAGGTGACCATCGTCATCTCCCCCCTCATCTCCCTCATCCAGGACCAGGTGTACGCCCTCATCGCAAACGACATTCCCGCAATAGCGCTGACGGGACAGACGTCGGACGCACCACGGCGGGCCCTCTTTGCGGAGTGGGCGTCGGGACGCATTGTGCACACGCTAGTGTACGTCACCCCGGAGTACTTTGGGCGGAGCGACCACTTTGTGCAGTGTCTCGTGCACCTCGCCCACCGCCGCCTGTTGAGCCGCTTCGTCGTGGACGAGGCCCACTGCGTCTCGCAGTGGGGGCATGACTTCCGCCCCGACTACCGCAAGCTGGCCATACTGAAGCAGCAATTCCCCGTGACCCCCATATCTGCCCTCACAGCGACGGCGACGGACCTGGTGCAGCAGGACGTTATCAGAACGCTGAGGCTGCAGGATGCGCTGGTCTTCAAGGGCTCCTTCAACCGCCCGAATCTTTCCTACTCCGTGCAGAAGGTGGGGCGTTCCGTGGGTTCGGTTGTGGTGGACCTCGTCAAGCACCGCTTTCCCCCGCGGTCCTGCGGCATTGTGTACTGCCTCTCGCGCAAAGACTGCGAGAAGATGGCAGCGGAGCTGGTTGGGGCAGGGATACGCGCTTCGTACTACCACGCCGAGGCAAGCGGGAAGAATGAGAAGCAGGAGCGGTGGACGAAGGATGAGCTGCAGGTCATATGCGCCACGATTGCCTTTGGGATGGGGATCAACAAGCCGGATGTGCGTTTTGTCATCCATGCGGCGATGCCGAAGTCGATTGAGGGGTACTACCAGGAGAGCGGGCGCGCGGGGCGTGACGGACTGCCCTCTGCGTGCATTCTACTGTGCTCGCCGAGCGACAAGCAGCGGCACGAGCAGCTGATATACGGCAGCAAAGACTGGAAGGCCTCCATGGCCTCTCTCTATCGCATGGCGGCGTACACCATGAATGA
Organism: Trypanosoma conorhini; assembly: GCF_003719485.1. NCBI lineage: Eukaryota > Euglenozoa > Kinetoplastea > Trypanosomatida > Trypanosomatidae > Trypanosoma > Trypanosoma conorhini. Next base: position 10,238 of record NW_021704142.1, on the reverse strand, counting down.
TGTGCACTGCCGCCGGATGCAGCAACTTGGGTACTTTGGGGAGGCGATGGACGAGCACTACTGCCTGACGCAGCCTGAGGGGGCTGTGGCGGCGTGCGACAACTGTGCGAGTAAGCGGAGTGGGCGTTGGGAGGCAGAGAAGCTGGACGTCTCTGCGGTTGTGGTCGACCTGTTCAACGTCGTGCTGCACCTCGGCTCGCTCACGTCGAAGCAGCTGATCGGCGTCTACCGCGGCACGGCGGACGTCGGCAAAGTCGTTGAGCTCCGCATGCGGCAAAAGGGTGTGCCGCCAGAGTACAAGATGGGCGCGCGTCACAGCAAATTTCTTCTGGAGCGTGTCGTGCTTGAGGCGCTTCTTCTTGGAATTTTCAGGGAGCGGCTGGAACGCGTGACGGAGTTCGTCACCTGCGCGTACATTGAGACGGGCGAGGGCGAGGGGGCAAAGGCCCTCCGCGACGTGCAGGGCGGCAGGTGCCGCGTCGTGCTCCCGGTGCGCGGGGAGAGGCGCGCCGCGGCGGCGCCGCCGGAGGCGCGTCGACCCGCCGACCCCGTCGACGCCGCATCTGCCGCAGCGCCCACCGTTGGGAGGCAACGCGGCGCGGCGGCGGCACTTTCCACGGCGAACCCGGGGGAGTCCGCGCAAAGGCGGAAACGGCGGCGCGCGGGGCGTGCGCGTTCGGCGTCGGCGTCCGCCTCGTCCTCCGGCGTCTCCGCCGCGGGCGACGGCTCCCTCGCGGACTTTGTGGCGGAGGGGTCGCCCGCCACCTCCCTGTCTTCGTGCCCCCCGCCGTGCAGGAAGCGGCGCCGCCGCGCCCACCATCCATCGCCCCCGTGCGCCGCGGGGGAAAGCGAGGCGGGACTGGCGGGGAGCAGCCCCACGGCGCCGTTGCTCTCGGCCGAGACGCCGCGGAAGGCGGCGGCCCCAGTTTCCGCGGCGCGGCTGCGGCAACTCGAGGCGGAGCTCCTTGTCCGGATGGAGGCGCTCGTGCAATCCCTCGCCGAGCGCTCAGAGGGGGGGCGGCAGTACAACGTCCTGCCAAGGAAGACGATGCAGGTGCTGGTGGCGACGCTGGCGGAGCCCGGCTGGGGCTCCGTGTCGCAGCTGGGCGACCTAGAGGGGCTCGGTAAGAGCAAGGTGCGGAAGTTTGGCGCGGACATACTGCGGCTGTACCGACAGTTCCGGCACGAGCACATTGGGGATGTGGGCGAGCTCACGCTGGTGGAGGAGGAGATGCTCCGGCAGACGACGACGGCGGTCGCCAGCCGCCATCGCCTCCCGCGCGGGGACACGCACGCCGGACAGCTCATCGACGACGAGGGGACTCCGCTGAGGGCACGCGGCCCCAGTGCCCCCGCGCCCCCGCAAGGGACCCGGCTGCTGTTGGACTCCGACGGTACGCCGCAGAAGCCGGCGCGTCCAGCGGCGACGGCCACCGCGGCGGCAGCAGCAACAGAAGGCGCTGCAAAGTTGGCTGGGGCCGCACCGGTGGCAACTGCGGCGGCGGTCCCCGCGCTGCCGAAGAAGACGTTGTTTAAAATGCCGGGTGGGACCCCCGGCGGGGGCGGACCACCGCCAGCGCCAGGGCGCCACCAGCTGGAGCCGTCGCCGCCGCGTCTCGCGCAAATATTCACTGTGCCCGAGAGCCCGCTGCCGCGGCGCGGCGCCTGCACCGCGTACGACCCAACGGCGTCCCTCCCGCCAGCCGCTCTCACGCCGTCGAGGCGGGTGCCGATGCCGCAGCACACCGTGGATTCCTTGGTGCTCTTCCCTGCCCCCCAGCAGCAACAGCAACAGCGGCTGACGCGGCCACCCGTTGGGCAGGAGGTGCTTGGGGCAACCCAGTTTTCTTCTCCCGCGGAGCCAGTGCTCCTTGCGCAGCGCCCGGCGCTGGAACCGATGGGCGTTGATTATTTGATGCAGATGTGCGATGAGTCTATCGCGCGCACGCCGCTGCGGCCGGCCGTTGGTGCCAATTTGAGTGCAGTTGGCCAGCGCCACGTCGACAGTGCTGGGGGCGCGGAGTTCATCACAGTGGACTCAGGAGACGACGAGTAGCGGGAACGCCGAGTGTCGCCGTGCTTGCCGAGGAGGGGGAGGGCCGTGCAGGTCTGACGAGGGCGCTGGGTGGGAGTGGGAGGGGGAGGGAGGGAGCGAGGGGGGAGGAACGGCGGTTGCTGTCTGCGCTGGTTGCTTGTCGCTCTTGCACCCTTCCCTCCCCTTTTTCTTTCTCTCGCTTCGCTCAATTGGCTAGTCTTGCAGCTTCTCGGGCCGGTGCGTGGCAGGCGGCGACGGTGACGACCGTGGCAGCATCCCACGGCCGCTGAGGAGGCGCGAAGCATGATCAAGGCCGTCATCATCGTCAATACGGCGGGGAAGATTCGTCTGCTGAACGTGTATGAGAAGGACATCCCACTGGGTGTCCAGCAGGAGCTTGTGCGCCGCATCCATCGCCTTATCTCGCGGCGCAGCGCCGACCTGTGCAACTTTGTGGACAACTTCCGCGACTGGCCCACGCCCGACACCCGCGTGGTGTACCGCCACTACGCCACGCTGTGTTTTGTGTTCATTGTGGACAGCAGCGAGTCGCAGCTGGCGATACTCGACCTTATCCAGGTGTTCGTGGAGGCGCTCGATCGCACCTTCGAGAACGTGTGTGAGCTGGATCTCATTTTCCACTCAGACAGGGTACAGCTGTTGCTGATGGAAATAGTGATGGGAGGCATGGTGCTGGAGACGTCGCGCGAGGAGATACTTCGGGCGACCGCCGATATGCAGCGGATCGGGAGCTCCAAGGCGGGCGCTGGAGCGGCCGCGATGACCGGCTACCACTAACGCTCAGACGCGTTTCGTCTGGTGCTGTTCTTTTTTACATCCTTCTGCCTGTGTGTTTGCGTGTTGCGTTCGCCCCGCCCCTGGCGTCTCTTTCTCTCTTTATTTATTTGTTTATTTATTTGTTTCCTGCTGTTTCTTCGCCTCAATGCCTGCAGCTGGCACTGGCGGCGGGTGAGGGTTGCGGCCGCACGAGGAAAGGAAAGCGGGCGGAAGGATACGGTTGGGGCAGGGGCCTCGGGAGGGAGCCGCGCAGGGTGCGGAGAGGCGGCGAGGGAAATGGCCACCGCTGCCGCAGAGACCCTCCAGCGAGAGGTTGACGCTGCGATAGAGGAGGCGGCACGGCAACGGGGAGGTCTGCGACGACGTGCCGCTGCTGCGTGTGACCGTATCCGTCGGCGGCATGCGCTTGCGCGGGCGGAGGTCCTCGCGCCGTCGTTCCGCGCTGACCTCTTGCGGCGCGGCAGGGGCATTCAGAAGAACCGCGCCCACCTGATGCAGACGCTGAAGCGGTTCGCGGCCGTGCTTCCATCCGGTGATGTTTGGGAAGAGTGCGGCCACCCCAACGTGGTGGTGGTTCTTCGCGCTGTGCAGGAGGCATTTGAGGCGGAGGAGGAGCTGGCGCACTGGCGGCAGCCGCTGCCGTGCGAAGAGGCGTGGCATGAGGCGTGCGCCGCTGTGGGGGACGGTGGCCGCCGCGCAGATGTGCCCCCACAGCCGCCAGGGGGCTCTGAGCTGCGACAACGACAGCAGCAAGAGCGGTTGGAGGCGGCGTTGGAGCATCTGCTCGTTCCATCCTGCGCGAAGATGGGGGCGGAGGAGGACGAGGCTGCGGCTGCGGCGGCAGCAGCGCCGCTCGGCTCTTGGATCTCGCTCCCGTGCTTCTGTACCATGGCGCACTTCTGCAGGTACGACCAGCTGCCCGTGGTGGTGGCGGCGGCGGCGGCGGCGGCGAGAGGCGGCGGCGGCGGCAGTTCGATGACGGCGGGCGTACGTGAGGGGGGCGACGAGGCGTTGCACGACGCGGAGGCGGAGGCGGAGCGGGGCGACGGCAGGGTTGCGCAGGTGGCCCTGGATGCCGCCGCGGCGCACCTTGGCCGCCTCGGGGGCCGGGCCGGCGAGGGCACCGACGGGAGCAACCAGGCGGGGGATGCCGGCGAGGAGGAGGCGACGGAGTCGGCGTTGGAAGAGGTACGGCTGCGGGTGTCGCTGGAGGTCGCGGCGAGAGTCACAGCGTGCAGATATGCGGCGGAGTCGCTGGCGGCGGGCGCGGATGGTATTCTGTTGGACGGCGTGACGACCGTGACTGCGGCGGCGCCCCTCGCGGTGCCCGTCACGGTGCTTGTGTTGCCGCCGATGGAGCAGCTTTTCTTCTGCGTCGCGTACACCATCGGCGCGGCGATCCTGCGGGATGAGCAGAGGGAGCGGCGTGCGGCCGCCGATGCCGCCACTGCTGCGGACGACGATGGCGGCGGCGATGGCTGGAGGGGGGCGTTGGAGCGGTGGATGCGGCGGGAAGGGCCCGTCGGCACCGCAGGCGGCGGAACGCCCGTTGGTCCCCGCCTGCTGCAGTACCTACTGGACTACGTCTTTTCCCCCGCCGAGTGTGACAGCCAACGGAAGGGAGCGGCAGCGTTGGTGCAGCCGCGCACGGCGCGACGGTGGCTGGAGCTCGCGTTGGGCAACACCCCCGAGAAGGAGGGCGCCATAGACGCCATGATGGCCCGCTACCTGAAGCGGCAATGAGGCCCGCGTTGTCGTCGTCGTCGTCGTCGGTGTGTGTTGCTGCTGCCTGACGGCTGCTGCTTGTTGAGACGTGTGGTGGGGGCGTGTACTGGCGCGGCAGTGACGTGTCTGTGTTTTTGCCTTAGCGTGCGTTTCTCTTGCCTTGCCCTGTTGCGCCCCCAAGCATACTCTCCCAGCTCCAAAGCGAAGGCGCACTCCACACACACACACACACGCAAGGCACACCGAGGAAAAAGCCCACAGATGAGGATCTTCAAGGATGTCCTGACAAACGCCGAGGTCTTCTGCGACAACGACAGGCCCGTGGAGGTCGAGGGCGACGTTGTGTACGTCC
>NW_021704142.1:0-5303 GCF_003719485.1 Trypanosoma conorhini | reverse complement strand
TCTGTGTTTTTGCAACTTCTTCTTTTCGCCATCTCCCAGTTAAGGCGCGGAAGCACACACAGGTAAAGTGTACGTGAAGCGAAAATGACTACAATGCAGAAGGTGGACGCGACGCTTGCGAGGTTTGACCGCAAATCTCCGCGGGCGGCCTACGTGCAGGTGTGCGAGGAGATGGGCATTCGCCCGCAGAAGAGCCTTGGCGCCCTCCTCAGCGACGCCCCCCGTGACTGGGACAAACATCGCGTGTTCGACTGCGACAAGTTTATTCTTGGGCCGAAGGGGTGTATGGCGCTTATTCCGCTGTTGGTCTGCAGCCGCTCGCTGCGCCGCGTAAGTCTGCGTGGCTGCCAAGTCACGGACGAGTTTGTCGCCGAGCTGACGGAGACGCTGCAGGACCATCAGTGCATCCGCAGCGTGGACGTGGGCGAAAACCCGCTTGTGACGGTGTACAGCGCGGACCCCATCATCAAGCTGCTGCGCGTGAACAAGAACGTTGTGCGGTTTGACCTGGACGGAACCCACATTGGCACCAACGTCTCCAACCTCATCAGCGACCTCTGCGACAGGAACCACGAGGAGGTTGCGAACTACTATGCCGATGACTACTTTCGCATGAAGAACATCTTCAACTACCTCGACGGGGACGGCTCCGGGTGGGTCTCGCTGCGCAGCCTTGTGCTCAACGCGCCCTTCCCGGTGCTGCAGGAGCAGCTCATCGAGCGCATCTCCCTGCGACGGCCGCGAAAGCGCTCTGACGGCACCATCTCCGTCAACACCTTCCTTGAGCTCGTATACCACAACTACAAGACGGAGGTGGAGATCGCCAGGCGGGCGAAGGAGGAGGACACCGACTACCAGTGCATCGTCGCCAACTGGAAGCGCCTGCTGGATGCGATGGAGGGCGACGGTATGGAGGCGCTCATGGAGACGCGGGAGCGGCAGAAGGGCGAGGACGCCGACGAGGAATCGATGACCGAAGTTCCGGCGCCGGGGAAGTTGCCCGTGCTTCCCCCGGAGGATCTCCACCGCCTGCGCATTCGGGGCCGCGTGCTTGGCCCCGCGGAGGCTCGCGAGATTGTCGAGGTGGCCATGAAGCTCCAGGCCGACGCCGATGCGCAACGCCTGCACGGCGCCGCGGAGGAGGCGGCGGCGGCGGCGGCGGGTGACGACGACAACAGCGACGGCGCAGCGGCGGCGCAAGGGGAGCGGGTGGTGCAGCTCACCGTGCCGTGCCTGCGCCGGGCCTACCGCGGCGTCTCCCAGCCGGAGCAACGACCCAACCGCTTCCGCTTCCTGCAGGAACACGAGGAGGACTACATCCCGCCCATGATGCGCGCCGGCTCGCGGCTCATCAGCATCTCAAAGCTGTCGTTCCTCAACAGCATCGACTCCTCCCCCGGCGGCGGCAGCGTGACTTCGCGTGATGACGATTTCGGGATGGACGCGGACGAAACCCGCACCCGTTGGTGGGACTTACCGCCCGCCATGGTGCGCCTCGTGACGAAGTTCTTCAACAAGCAGGTCGCGAAGCTGCCAAAGAAGCGGCAGTCCTCGCTCGCCGTCTCGCCGCGCACCCAGCGCGACAACGCGATGCAGCGGTCCTCCATTCCTGTGACGGCCTTCCTCGCCGCGAAGTTGGTGACAGACCTGGAGTCCATTCGCCCCCGCATGCTCGCGGACAAATTCATGCAGTACGGCATCCCCATCGACGTCTCCACGATAACCTTGCAGGAGATTGTCAACTGCCTGAACGAGTACTACGTGGAGCTGAGCGTGGAGAAGCCGATCACGCTGCAGGAGATACGCCACATGTCCACGCCCAAGCTGTCGGTGTCCCACACCTCGGCCACTACGACAAAAACTGAATTGAGTGTCACCGGCGAGAGTTAGGCGGGGTGTCCGCCGGCGGTGCGGTGCGGTGCGGGGGGCGCAGCGAATGGATGTTAAAGGAGAGACAACTGGAACTAGGAACGGGGGAAAAAAAGGAGGGAGGAAAAAGGAATAAATGAAGCGAAAGGAAAAGGAAGAAAAAAAAAAAAAACAAGGGGAAACCCTTTTACGTAGGGGCGGGTTCATGATGTATATCAAGCCAAGTCGATGTTTTGGGCTCTTGCCTGTGTGTGTTTGGCCGAGATGGGAGCAACGACAAGAGCGCAGCAAGCGAGAGAGCGGGGGCGGAGAGGGCGACAGCGGCGGGGGCGAGTGAGGAGAAGCGCACGCAGGCATGCACATACACACACATACAGCAGGTACACTGTAGACGATGATTATTGCCAACTTTCTTAATTTGTATTGTGTGTGTGTTTTTTTGTTGTGCTTGTTTTTTGTTTTTACCGTTTTGATTGCTGCTGCTGCTGCTGTTGTACCGTTTTTTTTTTCCCTTCGCCCCATCCACGCTGCGCGTGCCACGTCTGGGGGCGGCGGCCCTCCCTCCCCGCACCCGCCGCAATGTAACATAGTCGCGATTGCCGGAGCTTCACTCTTTGCGTCCCACCACCCGCCATTACCACCACCACCACCACCGCCGCCCGGGGGGGGGGGGGGCATGAGCGAAGGTGCAGAAGAAAAAAAAGCAAAACAAAGGGCGAGGGGGAAGTGACCCACCATCTGTCTCGCGCTCTGCAACGCATGCCGCTTCTCTTTTCTTGCGGGGCCGCCCCGGCCAGGGTGAAAGAAGCAGAAAGCGGGGGAAAAACGAAGGTGGCGAGGAACTGTACATATACATACATACACACAAAGGAGAAACCGCGAGAGGGAAAAAGCAGCTACAGCAGCAACAGAGATACCCACGTTGAAAAGTAGAGAAGCGAAGAGACCGTGTCCAGCGCGGGAGTCGGAGAGGTAACAAAAAGTAAAAAGGCAAAAAAAAAGAAAACAAAGGAGCAAAACAAGGCAAACAGGGTGCAATAAAAGGACCGCCGTGATGCTTGTCGAAGAAGATATCCTGAGGAGCAGTGAGCGCCAACAGGGGAGTATGCTCCTCAGCAACGCGGGAGCCTGCGGTGATACGAACGGCGTTGTCGCCGCCGCGAACTTCGAGCCCACGTCGGGAGAGAACACGGATGGAGTGGAGGACAAGCTGTACCAAGGCGACCTGGACAACGGCAGGGGTGGCGGTGGCCTGTACATGGAGAGCGGCATGGAATTTGTCATCAGCCTCGACGACAACGACGACGATGATGCCCCCACCGTTTCCTTGGCCGCACAGTCGGAGTCCGACTCCTTGCCCGGCCACCGCTGTGGTCCCAACGAGGGGAGCCCCAAACAACAGGCCGACGCCGCCAACAACGGGAATGCCGCCTCACAGCAGCGGCAGCAAGTGCCCCGTGGCGGGTGCCCCGCCTCCGTGGGAAACGGCAGCACAAACTCCGATGTCTTTTTCATTTCCTACAGCAGTTGGACAAACCATTTGCCCAACGATAGCGTGACCGGCGAAGTCTCACCGGCGGTCTCCTCTTCCCTGGAGCCGTCGGGGGCGGGGGGTGGTGGGGTGTCGCCACAGCAGCTGCCGCAGCAGTTCGAGGTGCCCTTCGGGGGGAATTCGCTCGAGAGGGACGCGGCGGGCTCCGAGTCCAGGCGGCAGCCACAGGATGAGATACGAAGCAACCTGTTCGTCTCGGGCCTCCACTCCAGTGTGACGGATAACGAACTGTACAATCATTTTCACCCCTACGGTGAGATTGAATCGGCGAAGGTGATGCTAGATATCCACACAGGAAAGAGCCGCGGCATCGCTTTTGTGAAGTTTAAGGAAGTTGCTGATGCCGAGAAGGCCGCAGATGACATGAATAACTCCATTTTCCATGGGGATACGATCGCCGTGCGGGTGGCCAAGCCGCATGCCGCCTACCGTCCCGGTGCGCCCACGAACAAGACCTTTGTGCGGAACATCCCACTCAGTGTAAAGAAGGTGGATCTCATTCAACACTTTGGACGCTACGGTGAGGTGATGGACGTCTCCATTCATAACGACACGGCGCAGCGGTCCTCCAACAAGAGGCGGAACGTTGCCTTCATCACGTACTCAACCAAGGAGGCAGCCGCGAATGCGGCGAAAGAGACACACACAAGTACACCGTTTGAGGACTGTGAGGGCGTCCCGCTGCTTGCGAAGGTTGCTGAGGACTCCGCTCACCGCACTGAACGTCTCGCCCGGCGCGGGGCCTGTCGCCACGGCAACCTGAAGAACAGCATAAACAGCGCGAGCAATAGTCTCACTAGTTACGTGCCAGGGCCTCCGTCCTCACACACGCCAGGCCCAGTGTCGCAGAAAGTGTTGGAGCAGACCTTTTCAGCTAGCGCCCCAGCGTACCCGTTAATGCCGCCGCTGGGTGGACGGCCCGTCCTTCCCGATCCGTACTCTGGGGGTGCTGCAGCCCCGGCGTTTTACGCAGCCCCGTTTCTTTCCGTGCCGCCAGCTCACACTGGGGCCCCGCCTGTCTTCCTTCTTGGTCCAGAATCAAGACCGGCCGTGCTCGCACCCTCACTGCCCTATTCTTTCTTCGGCAATTCCCTGCGGACGGTGGCGCCAATGAACTCCTTGACGGATACGGTGCCTGCCGCAGCACCGGCGCCGCAGCTGATGGTGTACCCCCCCGGCACCCCTCCCGTGGTGGCGCCACGATCGACATTTCTTTGCTATTTGCCAAACGGGCAGATGACGCTTGGCGCCACGCCGCCGCAGTAGGGCGATTCAGAGGAACAGGAAGAGAAGGAAAAACGAAAAAAAAACAACAATAACAAGAACAAAAAAAACGATAAAAACACCATAAATATATATATATATATTTATATATTTATATGCAACGCCGGTGGAAGGCAAAGCACAAGCTGAAGAAACTAATGAAAACGGTGTTGGCAATTCAAGCGCAAGGAAGGAAAGAAAAAAAAAGTCAACAAACGTTAACTGACGGGGTGTTGTGGATAAAGTGCCTGCAGTGGGGAGGCGAATATAGTGTGAGAAGGGGGGAGGGGGATCGTCCGTTAGTTAACACACAGGTATACATGCATTCATCCACCCTCGCATTGGCGAAGTCTAAATGCTGGCAAGCGGAGGATGGGTGACTCGAATGCTCACAAAGACCGTAGAAAACTCCAGGGCATATGTACAGACGGGCCGTCTGGTAGGGTCAAGATGGAAACAAGCAAAGGTAGAGGGAAAAAACGATAGAAAAAGAAAATGGAAAATAAACAGTATGAAAGGAAAACACGCGCCATCTAATTTGGGTTGTTTTTGTAAGAAATTGTTTAGAACATAGTTGGAGTTGCTATTAGGTGAAACTGGGGGGGGAGGGGGAGGAGGA
>NW_021704141.1:37455-51633 GCF_003719485.1 Trypanosoma conorhini | reverse complement strand
CGGTCTATCACAGAAACAGGTGGGGAAAAAAAAGTTGCCTACGCCCTAACACTTGTTTGCAAACAAACAAAAAAAAGCAAGAACTAAAACAAGACAAACAAACGCCAATTGGGTTGCCCACCAGTCCGAGTGAGTTGGGCAAAAACTTTCCCCCTCCCCGCTTCTTTTTGTTTTTGGGGTTTTCCTTCTCTACTCGTCTTGGCGCTTGCCTGCCCGCCCCCTTAATAGAAACAAATACAACTATAGACAAATATAAATATGTGAGTGTGATTGCGTGCGTGTGTCTGCTTGAAGGTGTTGTGGAACTCTGCACCACAGCAAACAACTTGCAATGGAAGCAAATGAAGGACCCCCCCCCAGCAAAAAAAAAAGAAAAGAAAAGAAAAGAAAGAGAAGTACACAAGTAACACATCACACAACACAAATTGGGTGTTCTTTTTCGCTTCTTGCTATCGTGTTTTTCTGCATTCAAAGCGCTGCGTCAATGGCAGAGGCCTGCCCGGGAAAAAGCAGGGCCCCACCAGCAAGTGAAAGTGACGAACACCGTGCCACCCACACACATGTAGAGGAGACAACAACAACAGGAACGGAAAGCTTTAAAAAGCAAAAAGCCAAAAAAAAAAGAAAATGCTATCCTTTTTTTTTTCCCCCACCCCTCTTTACCTCTTCGGTTCGTCATTATCCAGACTCTTTCACTCGGGCACTGCCTATTTGGATTCCTTGCAAGGTGGCAGTGGCGCAAGACCCAGCTCCGCGCGAAGCACAATATACTCGCGACGCAGCAGCGCTAGAATCATCAAAAACTGCTCCGTCTCCTCCTGCGTATTCCACGACGGGATCACCTTGGGGACCAACGGAAACCTCAAAGCAGCGGCACCTGCATCCTTGTCCACTGGACCCCCGCGCCTTGATTGGATGGGGTGGCTCGAGTGTGGTGTGTGCATCTTTCCCCCAATCGCGGCGGGGACATCCGAAGGCATCTGCCGCGCCCGCCGCACCGTGGTGACGGAGAAGGGTGAATCCGACACGGGCAACGGATACTCACCGCCGCCCCGCGTCGTCTCCGGCGTGCCGTCCAGAGCCACACGCCTAGTGGCGGGAGGCTGGATCGGTTCAATGCTCACATCGTCCAAGTAGGCGTCCAGTAGCTCATAGGCAGCTCCTGGAAGCCGCATCCCGGAGGCGAGGAAGTCCACCGTGTTCTGCACAAGGGCAGCCCGGATCGGGTCAAGCGGCGAAAGCGCCACCTCGGCATCTTCGAGCACAGAGAGGTAAAGTGCCTTTACGTCATCGACGCTGGTCAAGACGGGATACAGCGTGAGAGAAACTTGCTGTGGCGCCGCATTTTTTGTTTCAGGTGCCGTCTGCGGCAACTTTGTCGTCATTGGAGAGGAATATGGTGAAGTAGTCTTCTTGCGCGTTGACCGCCGCGTGTTTCGCATCGCAGGGACAGGCTTTCGCGCAGTCGTGGAATGGGAGTCGTGCGGGGTTGCCGCCACAACTCCGGCGCCGCGCGTGGAGCGCTCGGATGCGAGGGCAAGGTGGCGCAGCTTGTCGGTGCTGCCGTCACGCAGGAGGGCAGCCATAAGACGCGTCATGACAAAACCACGCGTCGGTGGAGCCTCCTCCACGCTGCCTTCCAGCAACGACTCCGCTATGAGGACGCTGGGGTCACCAAAAAGTCCAAGCCCCTGAATCCCGACGTCTACCGGGGTTGAAGTGAAAGCAAGCAACTTCGACGGAAGAGGACCCAGGGTAGAGTTGAGCGAGGCCATCTCAGAGCCGCTGTCGGCAAACGTGCGTGCAGCCCGGGAGTACACATTTCCAGGCGCAATCCACTCGGAATCCTCCTCCCGCTTCTCGCTCACTGTGTCGTTGAGAATGGCAAACTCGTTCTCCTTTTCAGGCAACGGGTTGTTTGCCTCCTTGTTTGTCGTCCCCCCCGTTGCCTGTGCTGTGGCGCCGCCTACTGAGCCGCTTTTTCGTAGCGAACGCTTAGATCCCCCGCGGCGCAGTGTTGCCAACTGCGCCCGCGACAGTGGGGGGTTTTTCAAAGGCACACTTTGGTTGGACGCTGAGGGCAAGGAAGTGGACAGAATTGCATAAAATCGGTCCATAAGGTCTTCTTCCCAGAGGAGCCGGTACATGTCACAGAGCCACTTGCGGTAGAACATTGAGACACGCGGGTCCACAAACTGTACCGCGGGAAGAAGCAACTCCACTGTGGTGCTGATCACGCGGAAAACAAGAAGCGTCACCTCCTCCCGTATCTGTTGCTGCATGGCCCGTGCATTGACGATATACTCCTGCAGTTGCTTAATCATAATCTCCAACTCCACCCCAAGCCGACGAGGAATTGTTGGTGCAGTTGCATGACCTTGCGGTTGGGGCTGTGAGGCGGCAGTGGCGGAGTCCAGAGAAGAGGCTTTTGGTGTTGCTTGATCTGTCTCCCCAACGGGTAAACAGCTACTCGCGGAGGTGCCGACGGCGTCGCCTGACACCCGCTGAAGAGATCGAATAAGCAAGTAAAGCACGACATCGGTGGGGCGCACGCCCCCACTGGCGTCTGTCATGATAGGCAACGTGGTGGCGGTATGCAAGGGCTCCATGGTGTTCTCACCAAAGACGCAGAAGCCAGTAGCACACATCTGCGATCCTTTTGCGCGTTGACCGCCGCCTTGCGTACGGCGCGCCAGATCAAGCGCGGCGGTCAAGGCACAGTGGCCGCCAACGATGCTCCCATCAGCCGTCTCCACCAAACCCTCGGCCAGTTTTCTCAAGTCCTCCGCGTAGTTACGAAGGGAGGGGAATAACGACGAGAGTAAACTGAGCGCAGCAGTGGATGGCAGGGTAATGAAGCGTCCAAGCACGTCCCTCTGTTGCGCCGGTCCGCCGCAGCGGGGTTCATTCGCGGCATCCATCACGGCACTGTTTTGCTCGGCCTCTTCTACACTTGCAAAAGAGCTGTTCAGTGAGGAAACGGAGGAGGGACCGCCAAACAGGAGCCCCTCTACCAACATATTTAAAAAAACCGCAGTTTGGTTCATCAAACGGCCTCCTGACGAAGCACTCAATGACGCAGAAGCCGTTCCTGCTTCGTCCAACTTAGCTCCATCAGACTCTCGTGAAAAGTTGTCAGCATCTTCCGCATTTGGCATCACGCGTTTTGGCATCGCGGCGTCCGCAGAGACGAAATAACTTGAGCCGGCATCCCTGTTATTGCCACTTGTACGGGTTGCTTTCGCGGACGGTTGAGGTGTGGAATCCCACTGAGTGTCGCTAACCGGCGGGGCGGCTTCGTTCGTGTTGTCGCCTTCCGGACAAAGCAGTTTCATCAGCGCAGCGACGTCACCTTTTGTGATGCGACCGGCCAAGAACCCGCGGAACTCCTCACGCCACCAAAGGCCCTGCCTGGCGCTGAGCTTCCGCGACAAAGCCATTCCAACTGACGCCAGTGGCTGGAGAGCGTGGGGCAAAGGACTTGCGGAGCTCGACGTCTGATTCGCGGCGGTCTCGTTGCCGCTTGCACTACCCGCAGCTGAGACTGCCACGGGGCACGCTGGCTGCAACGGATGGCCCACGTCACCCTGAAAAAGCTGCTGCAGCTCCGATGCGGAGCGGTTGAGCGCGCACGCCTCCGAGGAATCGGCCCGCTGAGCCTTCACGTCGCGCGCAGCAGCTGCAGCTGCCGAGGGATGTGATGTGGTGCTCTGCCCCTCCTTCGATCTCCCGGCGGCGTCGCCTGCTGCACAGGTGAACGCGCGGCAGTTGCACAGGTGGTCCATCCTGCGGCACCGCTCTAGCAGTTCCACAAGCATCAACACGTCCTGCTGCAGCAGCGACTCCATCTCCAGAAAGTGATGGAGGTCCTTCAGGAGACGTCGCACAAGCGCGTCAAACGCGCACACAAACGCGCGCCGCTCCTCTTCCTTCAATAAGGCATCAAAGCGTGCAAGCGTGAGGGAAAGCTCGACAATGTACGTTTTGCACAGAACATCGTTGCCCTGCTCAAGGCACTGCATCAACGGGAGAAACTCGTTTCTCATACTCGATGTGATTCCTGGAAGGGAATTCGCAGCGGAATACATCCCATACGAGAAGTGCGCATCTTTCGCCCGCGACGTTGTTTCCGCGCCATGGCCTCGCATTATCTTTTCGGGTGATGACAATTTATGACTTTCCCTACAGACACTATTTCACCTCAAAACGTTTACGCACGGCTGTCGCGAAGGCAACTGCCCAGCTGCAGTCCGCACGCGCTTGCCGTGGAAGAAGGGGCGCCGCGGCGGAAGAAGAGAAGCGAGGCGCGTGGGGAATTCTGCAGAAAACCTCCAAACGCAATGAAGGCGAGGAAAATGAACCCGCGTGGAGCAATGGCACACACCCACAGAGGTGGCTCACCTCGCCAGCAAGAACTTTGGGAAAAAGACGGGTTGCATTAGTCGCATTATCCATGAACACCCCTCGCCCGTTCTCGCTACCACCCGCGTCCGTCAGAGAGTTATATTAAACTCCTCAGCAGACACAAACGCACACGCAAGAACCGCGGGAGATGCACACTTCATTAAAAAAAAATGTTTTTTTTCTTTTTTAATCGATGAAACAACATTTTTTTTTGTTTCTTCCCTCCCCCTTCCTTTACGTGTTGGTTTGTTTCACTTTACTTCGCGCGCCTCGGAGAGGATTTTTATTCGACGCCAGCGGCGGGTCGCAGGGTGTCTTTCTGCATCCTCGTCATATCAATGATGTAGCGCAGGGAGTAGTAGTTCTCCTTCGCCAGCTCCGTCAGCGGCCGGTGCTGCTGCAGTCCACGCTGCAGAACCTTCAGCGCGGGGATAACGGGGCCGCGATCCTGCGCGAAGCCGCCGGCACACTCGTTTGAGTGCAGCATGAGCGACTGCGCCCAGAGCAGCGCCTGCTCGATCCCCCGGCTCTCCTCCACCTCGGTGCTCACCCACTGCACCAGCAGCGGGAAGAGCGCGGAGGGGACGGAGGAGACGGCGACCGGAATGGCCTCTCGTGGCATCCGCCGCAAACACTCCACGCCGAGCATCTTGTCTCCAAGGTTCAAGGCCCCCATCAGGGCCATGACAGGCTCGCCGCGGTCCAGTTGCTCGCGAACCTGCTGCGTCGTGATGTGGGCGCTGAGTTGCAAAGGTTGAAACTTGGGGCGGGCAACGCGCGTAGAAAACACCAACAGTCCGTCGGTGGTGGCCGCCACAAACTCCGTCCCTGTGCACGCAAACGCCAAGTCCATCGTGCGTGCTGTGAGGGCGGTTTGACGCTTTCCCGTCGCAAAGTGGCGGTGCCGGCTTCCAGGCATCTCCAGTATTTTCCCACGACGCAAATGAATGTCCGTGTCATCCACGTCAATATCGTCCACGTGTCCTGCCTCCGTTATTTGCCGCCACTGGTACTGCTCCTCCGCCCCCTGGACGTCTTGGTTCGTCGTGACAGGCCACTTCTTCAGCATGTAGCCCTGGGTAGCGTGGTACATCACAATCCACTTGGACTCCCCACCGGCAACAATCTTTTCGCCCTCCGGAGAAAAGGCAACAACGTTGAAGCGGGCATTGTAGTTGGCGCTACGGGGGCCCACCGTCTTGTTCCACCCACCAGCGGCGTCAAGGCTCGTCTGGAACGTTTTGATGATGATCGGCTCTGTCGGCACAACTGTCTCGTACACAGAGATCTCCTGCTTCATCGTCAGCACCGCCAGACGGCGACCACTGTTGCTGAACGCAACACTCACCACCTCGGAGCCGATGTCCACTACCTCCGCATCGCCCTTCAAGCGGTCCCCGCCGTCACCGCGGGCAAAGAGGTCCCAAAAGACAAGATTGTGATCAAGCGAACCGGAGACGAGGGCGGTGCCAGAGGGATGAAATGCCAGACACGCAATAGGCGCCTCGTGACCCTGCAGCTGATCGATTAATTTTCCTGTTTGCACGGCGAAAAGGAAAATGCGATCTGTCTGTCCGCTGCCCACTGCCAGGACTTCCCCAGATGGATCGACAGCAATGCAAGAGAGTTGCGTCTCCTCGGGTGCTGCATAGACACGAAAGTGACGGTAGCGTACAAGGTCGTAGCCTCTTGCTGTGCCGTCCCGGCTGCAGGTGAAAAAGGCATTGGTTGCTGCACAGGTTGCTATGCCTGTCACCGGTGCCGTGTGTTCGGTGAAAGTTACATAACACTGACCTGAGGACGCCTTCCACACCTTTACCTTGCCGTCGTCGCCACCTGAAATGATGCTGCTAGAATCTGCTGTAATGGCAGTTCGAGAGATATCGTAGTAGTGCGCCTGGTCCTTCAGGACGTACGCCTCGGACTTCCAGTCCCACAGGAGGAGTTGCTTTAAATGCGCACTTCCAAAGGCAACAAAGTCTCCACTTGGGCTGAAGGCCGCGGCAGTGAGTGACTGGGCGGAGATGGAGAGTAGATGGACAAGCGTGAGCTCCGCCTCATCGGCCGTTGCCAAGGAATGAATGGCAAAGATGCCAGAGTTGTAGCCAATCGCCACAAGTCCACGGCGTTGGTGAAAACAAGTGACAGACACATTGCCTTTATGGGTTAGTAGGTGCTTCTTGTCAATCTCGTACGCGCAGCGGAGGATGTCTGGGAGGTGTGTGTCCTCGGCAACGGAGACCCGCACGCCCTCAAGCTTCAGCTGCTCCAGCCGCCGCTTTTCTAGAAATGATTTTGGCACACCGCCGGCCTCATCGTCATCATATGCGTTTTCTTCGGCAGTTTCATCCGCATGCACCCCTACGCGCGCCTTCAGCTGCGCAGCGGCGACGGCTTGCAGCACCTCTCGACGTGTCACAGCTGTCCGCCTCCAAGTGATGATCACGTTATCGGCGGAGACGCTCACGACGCGGCAGCAGGCGTCATCGATGAACCAGGCACCATGAACGCCGGCGCGGTGACCCACCAATGCGTTCTGTTGTATCGCCATCCCCTTCTGCTGCACATTCCCTTGACGTGGATAAATCTTCATGCGGGCGTCTTGCCCGCTCAGCAGAAGATGTTCACTGTCGGGTGTCCATTCAATGTTCATAATGGGCAAGGTCAGCGCCGCGTGTAGGTTCTCCACCCTATGGCATGCGTGGTAGGCCACAACGCGCTGAGCCGGGGCAGTGTAGACTTGAAGAGTGTTTTCAAGGGCGAGAGCAACATACTTGCCGCAGGGACTAAACTTGACGCAGCGGACCTCGCAGTCGGGAGGAAACGCGATGGTGTCAAGCACCACACCGGCGGAAATGGCGTAAAAGAAGCCGACTCCGCGACGGCCAATCGCAATCAACAGATCGCCGTCCTGCGAGAGGTCAAAACACTGAATCGTGCTGTTACTGCACGAGAGCGAGCGATGCCCCTCCTGCTGGATCTGAATGCTCGAAATGTAGTTGTTCACGGGCGAGTACAACTGGCGACCGTCGGGAGAAAATGCGACGTTGCCCCCCGTGTACAACATGCCGTGCACCGACGCCAGTTGAAAATTCGTCTGCATTTACTCTCTTTGTTTTGTTTTGTTTTGTTTTGTGGTCTCTCTCTCTCGCGCACGCGCTTGGTGTCCTCTGCTTTTTCTCCTTTTTTGTGCCTTCGTGTGTCGCTACTCTCCCGCCTTCCACCCCTCCCTTCTCCGCAGGCGGTGGAGCAAAAAGAAGCACAGGGCAAAGCCAACCATAAAAGGAGGTTTAAAGCAAACATCAATCAGAAATTACGCTTCGGCTCATGCTCAACGCGTCGGCGGCTGAACACGCCCGCGTGCCCACATTTGCTACCTCATTACTTATTTATAAATGCAAAGTTACCCTCCATCCTCCTTTTCTTTTTGCTTTTGTTAAGCATGTCTCTTCATTAAAAAAACAAACAAACAAACTTTTCACTTCGCGCCTTTTAAGCATTAATCCTCGCTACGCCCCCCGCCCCACCCCCCGTGGCTTGCTACCCGTCGCCGCAGCCGCTAGTAAACCGTGTCGGCCGCCACCTCGTCGTCGAGGTCGGCGTCAAAGTGGCCGACGACGCCCCACTGCGCGCTCTGCTCGCGCGGGAGATTCGCCGCCGCCGCCGCCGCCTCAGGGAACCTCTCCGCCAGCACGTCGTAGTAATACTGCGCCGTGCTCATCATCAGCTCGTCGTTCGCGTCCACGCGGCGCAGCATGGGGAGGTAAACCTCCGGCTTGAGGTCGGCGGCTTGCAGGAGTCCGGTGCTGGCCAGCGCAGCGGCAGCGCGCAACAGCCACGTGATGCTTAACTTGTCGCTGGCACCAATGCTCGCCGCCGTTCGCACGGCGTCCGCCGCCGCACGCACGAATGCGGGGTCCACACGCTCCACGCCGCAGGTCACAAGCGAGTAGGCAAACGCAAACCCGCCAAGGGCCCCACTTCCCTTGGAGCCCATCATAGCTAGCGCCCTCTTTTGGAGCTCGGCAAGCTGTGCGTCTGTAATACTTGCCGACTTGCACAGCGCCGCGACGGCCACACCGGCGACGGCTGCGGTTGCCGGTGTCTCCGCCCGTTCCCAGATGGGCAAGACAAGGTCCAGCAATTTGGCAATGTGACTCAGGGCCTTGGTAAAGTGACCATACCGTATGACAACGGAGATGAAGCGGCACATAACACCGCAAAGCAAAGGTGTGTCGACCGCCGTCTTCTTAGTCACCACTGTACCAAGGATAAGATCAGCGTACCTTTCAGACCTCTGCAACAACTGAATGACGACACGAAGCGCCAGCACACGGGCCTCACCCTTGTCACAGAGAGAGGCATTAAACATTGCAAGCGCCATTGTGCCCTCCACCATCTTCTCCTTACCGCTGGCGGGGTAATTCATCAACTGCAGGCAGAGTCTCACAAGCGCGAGAACCACAGCCCCCTCATTTCTCGTAAAAAGCACCTTGGAACAGCGACCAGCGACGGTGTTGGCGGCACCCGCGCTCACACGCCGCGGTGCAAACGTCAAAAGGTCTTGGATACACTCCACCGCCTGCACCTTTTGTAGCGAGGTGCCGTAATCAAGACCCCTGTTGTAGAATGTCATGAAAACGTCAAACAGTCGCGTAGGTTCACCCTCAGCAAGGACACTGAATTCCGGATCTGCCTCTGTCACCACTGCACGAGCCGTAGCCCCCAAGGTGTTTTGAAACACATCCAAGTACTGCAGCAGATATCGACCAGCGGCACGCTTGCTAGTGGTAAGATCCTGTTGCTCGTCTTCCTCCAAAGATTCCACCACGCGTTGCTCAAGCGACGCAATGAGGCGCGGGATCATAGAAATCGCAATGCCTCGCAGTTCATCCTCCTCGCTTGCAAGTGCCTCAATGGCGGCGCGGAACACCGCGGAGAGGCCCTCAATATAGTCAAATGATATACCCAATCCATACGCTTCTGCCGCGAGAAGTGCGCCGCGTTGCGTCGCCGGGGAACGAAGTCCCTTTTCCCAATGCTCCATCGGCAAGTGCTCAAATTCGCGGGGCATACCTTCAATGAACTTTTGGTAGCTCTCGCTCGCTCCCTCAAGTCCCTGTACAAGAAACGCAAGAAGTGTTCGACTAATGACGTCGTTGAACCGGCGCATCTGCTCATAGGCCTCATCCACGTCAAGTATGGCGTCGAGCAGCTCTAGATTATCTTGCGTGTACACCGATCGCTGGGCGAGGTACTTGAAGATGATTTCTAGCGCGGCGCCTGGCTTGACCTTTACCACCTCCACCACCCCCCGCACGGAGGTCTCAATTTGGGCCTCAATGGCGTCCTCAATAAGTCGTGGACCGACTGACTTGGACACCTTCGCGAAGACGTCACGCGCGCACTCCTGCACCTGCGGGTCCTTGTCCTGCATGCCGGGAAGCACACACCCCACAATTTGGCCGCCCACCCCAATGAGACGACGCGAGTCGATGTACACCACGACGTTGGCAAGGCAGATAAGTGATCCAAGTTTGCTTCGACGATTGTTCTCCTTGTAACGGTCACAGAGAGCCTCAATTAACTGCTCGATCATCTCATTCAGGCGGGAAGTGAACTCAATCGTTTTGACGGCCATCTCCACACAATCCAAATTTTCAGACGAGGCAAACAAGATCAGAACACTGACTAGACCATTGAATATCTTTTTCACAGCACCACGAAGACTCGCCACACACGTCTGCCATGCATTATTGGTATCCGTGCGAACGTTGAGGTTGCGTTCATGGCGGCCGCAGTACATCGCCGCAAGCAACCGAGTGAAGCTCTCCGTTCCCAGCATCTCCTCAAGAGAACCAAGAATAGAGATGCCACGCTTCTCCACATCGCGTGCGGCCTCCATCTGTAGCACACCACCGGCCTCGACTTCCTCCTCTCCCTCGCCTTCCTGCTCCAACATTTGCTCCAGTTCCTTTGTCTTGTCTTGGTCTCCCGCCAAATCCTCCTTGGCTGCATGAATACGCATCTTCTTACGAATTTGCTGCACCAGGTGAATGAGCAGCTTTGAAGCCAGCAGCATGGAGCTCTGACGCAGCGTCGTCACCTCACTCACCACACCAGACAGCAACGGCTCAAGCACCAAGGAGAGATTGCGTGTGCCGTACAAGTTAATGATGCCAGTGCCTGCCACCAATGCCACATCCCGCACACGATCGGAAAAGTGCGAGAGGCCTTCAAGTACCCATGGGAAGGAGAGTGGCAAAAATCGCTGAAAGTTGGCTGGACTCAAGGTGGAAGGCGCGTACACCATGATTTGTAGAAATCCTTCACGCACCACAGGCCGCTCATCCAACATGCCCGCCTCAATCGTGGGAAATGAGTCGTACAAAATGGAATCCCCACAACTTTCCACAACCTCCACAAACACCTGAGCGGCACCCGCCTTTTCAATCGTGCTAATGTGCGGCTTTTGCAGAACCGTAAAACACCAGGCCACAATATCATCAACCATCTTTCCACCAATGGCGGCGGAGAGAGCAGCAAGCGCCTTGGCGCTGGTCGTACGAGCCTCCGACTTGGGATCCATTGCGGCTTCCTCAAGTAGCCTCACAAGCTCCTCAGTGTACGGCTTGAGCGACTTCGGGTCGTTGACGAGGTTCACCATGGAGGCCACGATCTGGGCCGCCTTTGGACGGAGCTGCGGCATTTGGCTACTAAGGCCACGTGAGAGGATGGGAATGATGAGAGCCAAAGATGCGGGATCCACGGCATTCACAAAACGCGTATACAGCAACGCATCTAAGGCATTCTCTGTTTCCGTATTTGGAGAGCGCAATGCGGCGAGAATTAACTCCACATGCTCCCGAATCTCCGTGTTAGAGACCACCCCTGCAACACGCCGCAAGGCATTCATCGCAGCCGTCGAAACATTATGGTTGACGTCAAAGAGGCAGGCGTTAATGTGTTTTGTAATCTCAGGCAGTGTGGCGGCCAGCTGCTTGGGGGAACAGAAGGCGACATAACCAATAAAGTTTAGCGGAGGGACGCGCAGTTTTGCCTGTTCCGCCGACAGACTATCCACCAAGCGCGGAATAAGCTGTCGCAGACCCACCGCTGTCAAGGAGCTTACCATGACACGCGACGCGTCGTCGGCGCACTCCGAGACCTTTTGATCCTTGTCCGCCACACCCTCAAGCAGACCGCTGCACATGGCGAGTGCGTAGGGCTCAAACTTGGCTCCCATTTCCTCGGAAAGAACCTCCATGAGCAGCATCACTCCCGTCCGCTCCGTCTGGCTCTCCTTGACGGCCTTCTGCATAATCGCCATAATGTGGTAGCGTCTCAGGGAGGTAAGGCCCAAGCCTTGAAGAACACCGACGAGGCCGTAGGCGTGTGCCTTCTTCTTGATGTAGGAACTCGAGTGAATGACTTGTTTCAAACACTTCTCTACAAACTCGTCCAACTTCGGCGAGGCGCGTACCTCCGCGTTCTTTGTAATCTCCACCATCGAGGTGCACACCGCTCGATGCACCATCGCCGAACTGGACTTGTTCAATGTGCTACTCTGCTGCTCAACAATGGATTCCAGCAACTTCGTTTCCTTGAGACGACAGCTAATGATCGTAAGCCAGACCGTAGAGGTGGCAAAGTAGAGCTCCTTATGCGCGTTACTGAGATCCTTAGGTGGCTTACCGAGCCGCGTTTGAAGCGTGGGGGCCAGCGACCTGAGAATATCCATCGCACAGTCGTTCAGAACCACGCGGCCGCAGGAGAGGATGAGTCGCATGAGTGGTTCCGTGCTCGGTGACTCCGCCATGTCGCAGAGAAACAATAGGGCGTCCTGAAACGCTTCAGCGATCAAGGAAGAGGAGAGAACCTGAATGGCGACAACAGCGCCTTGTCCCGCGATGCGCTTCAGATCCTCAAGCCAAAGTTTTTGCTGGGACGCCCTAGTAGAGGGCAGCGAGAAGAGTGTTCGCATGGTCTCACCAATGCGCACGGCGTGTGACACGTGGTGTTGGCCGTAGGTATTTAAAAAGTAAAGAAGATCATTCCAGTCGCTGGGTTCGAGCGAGAAGGCGTACGCGGGGTCCTGCGCAACAAGCCGCATTGATTTCACCACTTCCGTCGAGGTATCATGCAGGGAAACCGCCGCCAGGACCAACGCGCGGCGACACGTCAGGAAGTGCGAAAAGCGATGGTATGCGGAGGCGACCACCTCCTTGACGGCGTCTGCGGGAGTAAACAGACCGAGCTCCAGCGCAGCGAGGTGCGAGGCGGGAATCATCGCCATCAGCAGATTGATGCCCTGCTGCACGCTCTTGAAGAGTGAGGGAAAGTTCTGTAGAATACCGGTAAGCAGCTGCAGCGTCTCCGTGGGCTGTGGCAGTTGCGACTGTCCGAGGTTTTGCAATAGCACGCCTATCATCTGGTGCTGCGTAGCAAGAGGAATTGTAGTCTGCACGGCGTTGCTGCCACGGCCAGCCTTAAATGCAACCCGTGAGAATGGGAGTAGCACCACAAACAGCGGAGCAGGAATCATGCTAGTGGTGGCTTGGCGCAGGTGCAGCGCCATCGTTGACAGCCGCGACACATCCTCAGACGTGAGAGTGGTTTTGCTGTGCAACTGCGCCACGGTACACGCCATGTTCTCCGCCATGTGCGCAAAAACCGTTTTTGAAAACAAACCGGAAATTGCATCCAACACAAGACGCCCAAGGACCTCGGGGACGTCGCTGCGATTTAGCGTCGCCTGAAGGTACGGGTAAAGTACCGCTACCCCTTCGATAGGGAAATGTCCCGTGGTTCCAAGCGTACGAATCGTTGCCAGGGGTACCTTATTCTGCCGTATGATGCCCTCAATCACATGTGTCCGTTTCTCGACTTCCGCGCGCAACACCTTGCGACCCTTTTCAAGGGCAACGGCATCGCGCCGCTTCAGGTCATCGTAGTCGTCTTCTGACATTCCCTTGGGTGGTCTGTCCGGGTACGTCTTGAGGAGCTGCTGCTCGCGCAGCGCCTGCGTTTCGTATGCGTGCAGCGCCGTGACAGTGGAAGCCGCAATGGCGCGGTCACGTGCATCAAGGGAAAGGAAATAATCCACAGATTTCTTGGTGACCTCCAACAGTGTTTCAAAGGCTCGCTGCGACGAGACCGGGCCGGTGATAAATCCCAAAAGAAGCACCAAGCCACGACTGGCCGCGGTACTCAAATGCGTCGGACCACTAAATTCGGCACAGAGTTTACTAACAAGTGCCTCACCGTGCAGCGTTAGCAGGTGTGCGTGTTCCCCGGCAAAGAGCCGCGCAAACGTCTCCGATCGCGCCACCTCCGAACTGGTCCGATAACGTCCAAGAAGAAACGAGTTGGTGTGGAAATAATACGGATCTTCCCCTTGAACATGGTCGTGCCCACAACATAAAAGAACTTCGCAGAGCGTGGTCGTGACCGGCGTCTTTGCTGTGTGCTGCAGGAGTGCGGAGGCTACAGTGAGGAGTGCCCCAGCGGCGCTGGAGGACAAAATTTTCGGCTTTTCCTTCCTTTCCAACCCAAATACGGTGCGTGTCAGGCTGTCCCACAGCGCGATTAAGGCGCTCGCGTCGGCTGAAAGCGTGGCAACGTACGAGGAAAGACGGCGTCGCAGTAGTCCGCTCCTGTGGGTTAAGAGAAGCGCCATGGGGGCGAATAAGCTGAGTTTGGCCAGTGTCACTGCGGTTTCCACAAGTCCATTCAATTCATCCAAGTTCTTTCCCAATGGGGCCACCACATCCG